>NC_058411.1:78437921-78666893 GCF_002201575.2 Neomonachus schauinslandi
GGGGGGGGGGGGGGCTTTCCATCTTCTCTGCTTCACTGTAAGCTTTCAGGCAACACTCAACTGAGCTTAGATCGCAGCCTGCTGAGTCTCCAAGCTAAGTCGGAGAAATTTGGCCCCGTTTTAATAGGGCTGGGGAATGAGCTCCGGAGGTCAATAAAGCCCTCCAAAAATAATGAATGATTGAGCACCTGTGATGATGATAGTGATTACCAGAGCAATTAAACAGTTTGATTAAATGAGCCATCATAACAATGATGTCTGCGGGAAATCGGCCCTCACATATAAAGATAGTGCGGAGGGGCTGGCAGAAGCGAGGGTAGGGCGACGCCAGGGCGCGGGGCTGCGGACTGCGAGGTATTTGCCCAGTTGACCAGAGCAGGGACGGCCGGGCACTCGGAGCTTCGGAGAGGAGAGTCTAGACCAGACTTCCAGCACTTTTACGCCGGGCTTCAAGCCTGTATGATCCAACGGGTATGAAACCGGCAGGTTGTGGGGAGGGTCCGTCCCCCTCCTATTTTTTCCCTAGAAGAACTCCAAGATTAAAAGCATCCTCCTTATTTGTTGCTGAATTTCTCGTCGACATTTAAGAAAAGGTGAGTAGAAAAGGAAAGAAGACACAAAAGTAAAAAAGTTGTCTTGCAGAATTTTATTTCAAGCGGCGGTTATGTGAATTCAGTTTAGCCGGGGTGGGAAGGATGAGAGAAAAGTAACAGTCTGGTCTCGCCTGCGGAGCGTTTCTACTAGAGATCTTGAAATTGCTGGATCCGACTTGCCGGTTCAGCGCCGCTAGCTGATAAGTTTATAGTGATTTTTAGTTTTTATTCTTCCAGTTGTTCATATTTTCAATATTGCGTATGTATTGTCGCCAATAGGGTTCTTGTTGTTTTAAATAGCCTGTATAGTAAGTGCCAATTACTTCTCTTTTAAAAAAGAAACTCAATTTCCTTGATAAACGCTCCTTTTGTAGAAGATCAACTTCGAATCAAACCTATACATTGCAGAGTTTAAACATGCAACGTTGCTACCTTCTGCTGCTTTTACCACCGCTTTTTTTCATAGTGGTACTGTGAAGTGAGTTAGCATCCCCCACAGCATTTATTTAGGAAAACTTCACTAGTATTAAAAAATACATAAATTTCTTACATGGAAGTGCATCCGAGTAAAAACAATTCAAAGCGATTGATGATTTCTGTATTTTCAAACAGTTGTTAAACTAATAATGGGTTGATAATTCCATAACAATCTTGGGTTTTACAAAAGAAAAAAAAAAAGCTTAAACTCGATTTTCATGTGTTTTAATCATTTTAACCTGAACTCCTTTCTTCCTTACTTTCTAATATTCTGTAACTTCTTTTGCATTGTATTGAATATATTAAAGCAAACTACAGGGACAATCTGGTTGATGTAGGAGGGAGAGAGAAATAGGACATTTTAAGATAGAGTCAAAGAAAAAAAACACACCAGAATCATCTTTAACTCCAGAGACTTCAGTTAAGAAGTGTGAGTGTTAAAAATGAAGCCCTAATGGAGGAAAATCTGCATCATTTAAAAATTCACCAATTGCCTAAGGGGAGAACCCCGAATTTCACTCGACTTAAGAGATTTCACTTACCTAGTTGCATGTCATTTATGAAACTGTAAATGTAAAATAGCATCGCAGTGCAGTAGATTACACACAAGATCAAGTTGGAAGTGATTCAGGGTGTCGGTTCTTGGCCAATCTGATGAATTCAAAAATTATTACTTTTAATCACCAACTTGCTGATGTTTTATTAACAGAGCTGAAAAACATTTAAGAACTTCTGATCTCCCTCTACCTCCTCCAATTTTGCCAGTCCGAGAGAAGCGATTCCAAAGCGGTGGGGTACACACACTTTCTGATTTCTAGCCTGATATTACATTCCTGATGCTCTGGTCTCAGCCTCTGCACCCCCATCCAGGCTGCGAGGCTCATCTGTTCTTCCACATTTGGGGTGAAGGAAAAGTAGGTGGGGCAGGCCCAAGACACAGGCACGAGATGGGGGTCGCAGGAGGCGGCACACACCTCCGTCAACAGTCAGCTCCTTTTGCTCAGGCTGGAAATGGTTTTAACAGGCGGTAAAATTTCATCTTGCGGTGTCAAATTGGGGTCATTTTGGGGTTAGAGTTCTCAGTGTCCGAGAGGAGCTGTCCAGCTGCGTGGGGACTCATTAACTGCAAAAGATCTGTTTCAGTAAAAACAATTCAAAGACAATCAGAAGGCTAAAGACCCTCTACAAATCGCATTTTACAAGTGCCCCAGAACAAATATGGATGCTGAAACCTATTTTTCTTCAGAATCCCAAATCTGCTACTTAGCTTTGGAGTGGGGGTGGGGCACTGCATAAAAAAAGAGGTGAAAGGGAGGGGACCTGATCGGGTGGGGGTGAATAGGAGGGGGGGAATGGGGGCCTCTCAAATTTAAGAGTCTAGTCTGTTTTTAATCACTTCTTTCTTATTGAAGCATCCCTAAGACTTCTGAGAATTGCTTCTTTTTTTTCCTTTTCTTTTTTGTTTCAACATGGAATGCTATTATAGGTAACATTTAAAATTTAAAAAGAATAAATGAATCCCACTACAGTTACCCAGTTTAAAGGGCATTGGCTTCATGGAGAGTACTTAATTTGAAATGAGCATTTATGAACCTAGACTCTATTTTAGGTGAATTTGCCCACTTTCTTTAAAATGCCTATGTGCCTGTTTCATCTTTTTTTTTTTCCCCCTGGAAAGTTATAGGTCCTCAGCACAGATAACTCCATATTCCTCAGAACTGTGAGGTCTGAAGTGTTAATCTGTGTATTAAAATCGCTGGGTTTAAATCCTTTTTGTCTTCTTACAATAGTTAGAATAACTGACGGCTTGCTAGAGGAGCAAATAAATCCAACCTTAATCTTATTTGTAACTTTAGCTAATGTTTTGAATTGGAGTATTTGGGGTTAGGCAGATTTTTTTTTTTCTCTGTAAGGTTAGTTTTTATTTGTGGAGGTTCTGTTGCTGGTTTGAAAGAAAGATATTATTACTTTGATTTAAAAAATGTTTCAGGTAAAAAAACGTGCAATTTTAAATGAGAAGCTAGATGTGTGAGATGCTAGAGTTTTTAGAATAAAACAAAATCAATACTTTGAAGTGTTATTTGAAAGAAGTTTTCTTTCTTGCATTACTGACCTGAGCAAGTAAAGAGGATCAGAATGTTTTATTCTTCCGGACTCTCTCTGGACCCCACCTCTGAAGACTAGGTCTTCTCTCTCCATCTGTTTCACTGTTCTTTGAGTTCTGAATGCAACAGTGAATTTTTGTAGTCTAGCTCTTTTCTCCAAGCTTCCCAGAGTATTTATAAATTGTTATTTGAGGGGTTTGATTGCAGCCCTGCCGAAGGAGCCTTGAGCCCAGCATCACTGGGACAAAGGCAGAGGGACTCTCTTCTGCTCCAGACCTGCTGGCTGACAGTTGGAATTTTTGATATATATTTTATTTGGCGGTTCCAATAATGTGTTTGCTTCTCCCTCCCCCATTCCCTTGCAGCCATCTATTACTTTAAAAATATCTCTTCTCTATAAACCTCAGCTCATCCTTGTGAACTGTTCCTGACCTTCCCAGCCATGTACCAGCAACTCTGAAAGTTGGACTAGGAAGAATTACACTTCCTTTCTTACCTGTTAACTTTGCTCACTTTCTTCCTAGGTGGGATCAAGAGATAGAAGGGGACCTTTTTTTGTTTGTTTGTTTGGTTGGTTGGTTGGTCCTTTCCTCACTTAGGTTTTCTACCATGTATCCCCCCCCACCCCCATTAATAACATGACAGTGCCCCACAATTTATTCTCTTAACTAAGATGCGGTAGAATCTTTGTACTTTCTTTCCTTTTACTCTCTCTTATGTCTTATTTCTCCCAATTTTAGCTGCTTCACTATCTTGCAGAAGGAAAAGTATTTCAATAAATAGCCCTCTAGCGCTATCTGGCGGGGCTCCAAACACGACGTGCGCTTGCTCTCGCAGTCTCCGGCTCCTTCCCGCGCTCCCTTCCTTCCTCTCTCCTTCTATTTCTCTAGTTTCTTCTGTCGGCTATCTCAATCCTATCCCTCTTCTTTCTTCCTGCTGCCCCTCTTCTAGCTCTCACCCCCACTCCCAGCGCAGATGGCTTTGGAACGACTCAGTCAGAGGCTGATACCCTCGGAACTAGGTGATGCTCTGGTGAAGGAGCTCTTCTAGGGCTCCCACCTTCACCCAATGTGGGTCACTCGCCACCTATGTCTTTGATTAGCATCTTAATGTTGTTTAACATGTTGCTTACGTCCCAGCGTCTCAGCTGGCTGTGGTTTGGAGGGGACTAAAACTGCATTTGTGAAGTTTGGAGGAAAGAAATCAGACACTGGAATCCCGACTAGTGGAGACCAGCTAAGTTTTAGGTCAGGAGGCCAAGGCTCAGTGCGAGTTTAAGAAAGGGTTGGAGCGTCGCAGGGGTGGGAGCAGCAGCTGAGGCCTGGCCTTTGGGAGAGAACTGGGCTCTTGCTCTCCACCCCCATCCCCAACACAGTCTCTTGCCTGTGGGATCCTACATCACAATGCACCGCGCGAGTTCGTATCCTGGGCCTGTCTAGGATTTCTTTTTCAAAATGAGCTCGCTTTATCCTCCCCTCACCCCCCCCATTACCACAGATTTGGAGAGGAGTGGGAAAGAAAAGTGGGAGTGAGCAAATGCACTGGAGAGCCCACCGGGCAGAGAGGAGAAAGCCAACACTTGGAAACTGCGGGAAGGCAGGCTTGAGGATGCAGTACTCACCAACGTCCTCCTTCCTTTCTCAAAGAGATTTGTCTTCTTTCTTACTGTGGCTTTTTTGTTGTTTGTTTGCTTCAAACAGTAGCCTATAAACCCTCAGAGGGGTGTGGAGAGCCGTCCCAGGCGATAGGGGAGAAAGGAAAGATTCAACTTCAACTGGGTGCTCTAGATACTCCCTTAAAATTTTTATTCTCCCTCCAACCCCCCAGACACACACCACACTCTGAGCCTTAGAGGAATCTTCAGTTCTCCCTTTGAGCAAATCTCTTCCATCTACTCCTTGAAAGAGAGGAAAGATTATGGGGCCTGGGGGAGATTTAGAGTCACTCAACTTTCTGATTGCGTTTTCTGAAATTTAGTTTTGATCTGGCAAAGTAAAATTGAGAACCATATTCCAATACAGACCTGGTGGCTACCTGAAATGAGGGGACCTCAGCCTGTAGTGTCTGTGATCGCCAAAGACCCCTTCCTAATTCTGAAATTCTGCCTCCTCTCCATAGTCTCAAAAATGGAATAGAAAGTGGGAGGGGAGGATGACACAATCATAGGTTTTGTTCCTCAAGAATTGCCTCCCCTCCAACCCCCCCAACACCAAAGGAAGAAAGCACAGTATGGGTGTAATTAATTGAGGACTGTTATTAGGTCATCATTAGCCAAGGTGCAAATAATTGCAGCCCATTTTTACTTAAAATTGACCAGTCCCAGAGTGATAGATCGATTCGGAGTATAAAAATGATGTATCAAAACATCAATGTCGATTATTTGAAATATTGTAGTCGAATTTTTTTATTGCTTCATCGGTTAAGTGTCTGAAAGTGCAGTGTTCAAACATATATTTATGTTGTCAATACTGTCAGAACTGTCAGTTTTACTATACTGGATTTGTACTACATTTTGAATTTACTCATTTACATAAAATGCCCACCCTAGGATTCCCCCACCCCCACCCCATCTCTCTCTTTCCGCCCATCTCTGGAAAATCCGTGTCAGTTTTTTCAAAGGACTCAGCAATCTTTGCCTAAGCTAAAGTGTGCACTGCCTCTTTTACTCAATTTTCCACATCGGATTACATGTCTTTTTCACCATTTCTAACTTTCAAAGGGAGCCTTCCTCCTTTCTTCCCAACTCTGCCTACTCTAGCCTTTTCTCCAAAATAGTATTGTAGTATTTGGAAAGCTTGAGGTTTAAATATCCACATCTCAGCTCCAAATAAACCAGTTAGGTAGAAAAATGGAAAAACCGGACTTCAATGTACCCCCTTAGCTCACTCGTGTAAACCGGGCTGTTTCGGGGCAGGCGTTCTCCCACGTGTCATAGTCCATCATCAAATTACCTGGAAGACTGAAATCTTCCAGGGAAAATGAATTTGAAAATATAAATACGTTTTCTTTCTTTTACTTAGAAGCTGTGATAGGAGAAAAATAATACATATAAATGATCGGCACGTTTTTACCTTTAAAAGCTTTTGAACTCAATCAAAAGACACAAGTTGGAAAGAGAATTGACAGTTTTAATTCTACCCATTTTCACCTGGCACGTCAGATCAGAGGCAATCATTTATTTTGGGGGGGGGTGGTGCTGGTGCTGGTGGTGGATGGGAAAGCCAGATAGAAAGCTTGAATCCACTGAAGTCTCTAGCCTAAAAATCACAGAGAAATTAAGACACTGAAACGCAAACATTCCATCGCTCAACACTCAGTCTAAACTAATTGAAATTTATAAATTCACATTTTGCCTAATTTTATGCTTTTTTATTTTTTATTTTCTAGGATTCCGTCCAAGTCTGATAGGAAAGACAGGGCCACTTCTGGATGAGCTGTAAGGATGCGTTTTCATTTCCATAACATTGAAGCACTTTTTATAAACCTTATGTTGTATTTAAATAAATCTGTATGGACATTAAGAGAAGCGACGCATACAAAGATAGCTTGGCTTTGTGCCCTCAATCCCAGCATTAGGGAAAAAAAAATCCAGAATCCACCTGAGAAGCTTTTCCTACTCATCTTTTCCTCAAAACAAACAAAAAAAAAAACTTAAAAAAAAAAAAAGGCAAAAGAAAGTCCGCTGCGTGCATCTGTGTGTCTTCATGTGCACGTTTATAAACATCTCCCAGTCCGTGTTTGCCTGTTACCTCCCTCCTGCCACACACTCAGAGGCAGAAGAGGCATCGAGGGATCGCCCCCAGAGAGTTGTGTTTACTTAGGTTTTTTTAATCTCTCCGCCATGTATGACAAGTGTTACTTCAAGAAATTCATCAGCCTTCTACGGATACTTCCAGTTTTGCTGTAATGATCTGCAGAAGAGAACTGCCATCACTTTCTCACATCCCAAGGTGTTGCAGGAACTCAGAGAAAGGGGAGAGCGGCTGAAACGCTTAATTACAGCGGGGAGGGAGGAGCGTGAGGCCCTGATGCAGGGAGGAGGGAAAGGAGGAAGGTCCTTTACCTGGCCTATACCTGGAGAAAGCTCCGAATACTCTCCGTGAAGATTTGGGAAAGGTACGGTTGCCTTTTTTTCTTTAATGCCTTTGGGGAGAAGTGATACCCTTGTGTAACAATTAGCTCAGACAATAAAAATAATTGGAAAATCAGTTGGAATTTCTGAGTTTTTAATTACGTTTAATTTTGTGCTAAGCCGTAAAATTACGAATGCCCGTCAATTAAACACTCTCCTCTTGTAAAGCGTTTAACAACAATTATTCCCTAATCAGTCTGAATGTGAGTCACAAATGATGCTTTTCCACATCAAAGGGACGTCCTTCGACGTTACCTTTTAGTCATAAGAGGATTAATTCCTATAATCAGAGGGATAAATATGTGCATAAATACATCTCTCTCTCTCTCCTTAAACACACACACACACACTTTCACTCTGGGTGAGAAGGGGCCGGCTTTGGTAGCGTTAAGGGTTTTTAATTGTCCGTCTTTGGTCTTTGCCCGACATCCCTTCGCTGGCCACCGAAAGCAACCGAGGAGAGCCCGGCGGGAAGCTCTCCACAGGGATACGGGCACGCACAGGTCAGGCAGGAGGTACAAAGCTAGTGGGTCTCCAGACCCCCGCCAATTCCAACATGATCCTCCCAACACAACCCACTCTCCACCCGCGCCCCTGCCCAGCGCTGCGAGAGTTCTCTTCCTGTAGGTCCACTCGTCCAGAAGACCGGGGTCCCTGACCTAAACCGCGCGCCAGGTTGATTCTTCAGGCTACAAATAAAAATTGAGCATGACCTTTTAAAACTCCTGTGTGAATATCTCATTTACCTAATGACTTTATGTCACCTAAGAAGAAGGTCAATTTCCTCTTAACCTTTCCCCCGCTGCTGCAGTAAGCATTCTTCCCTAATCAATGGTGGTTGGAATAATCAATTCCCATTTTATGATCGCTGACAAACTCAATCTCTGGGCAGGGTGTGAGCGCTCGGGCCGGGACAGAGGTCTCTCTGGGTACGCCCTGCTCCGCCCGGCGCCTAGGAAAGCTGCTCTCTCTTCCGTGGAGTTCAGAGACCTTGGCAAACTTCCCTCCCCCAACCGCCTGCGTGACTTCTGAGTTGTCACTAATCCGAACCTGATATTCACCAGAGCTCCCTCGGTTACCGACTACGCTCCCCGCTGCCGCTGGGCCTCCCACCTACCCCTCCTCAGCGTGTTTTCATTTCAAAGTCTGCTGGGATTGCCCAGGTCCACACTTGTGTGTGTGTGTGTGTGTTTCGTTTGCATTTTAAAAATTATTTTTGCCTTCTTCAGCGTGGATCTCTCAGCCCTTCACTCTGTCTTAGCCCCGCTAACTTTGCATAAACAAAGCAACAACAGAAGCTCAGAGTGGGTGGATCCGGGTGGAAATGAAGTCAACTGGCAGAATACTCTCTCCTTCTTACTTCCTTTCCGTTTTTCCTTCCTTCTCTCATTTTTCCTCCCTCACCGCTTACCTTCTTCTTTCTCCACCTCCCCCACAACACTCATTTATCCTAAAAGATAGGTTTATGAGATACCACTTTACACCTATTTCTATTTCCCCAGTTTGGGAAAGTTACCAGGAAATTTACTAAATCAAAGTTAATTTAAAAGGGAATTTAGGGTAAGTTCACAGTTCTTTATCTTTGGAAGGGCTACATATGAGCCCATTTCACCTCCCAATCTCTCATCAAGTAGAAGTTGACTTTTGCACACCCAGGGCTTGTTTGAAAAGAGGGAACTCTTAGCAGTGGTTCAGCAGGACTCACTGGAATCTCTTTCCCCTCATTCTGTCCTAACCCCATTTCCACTCACTACCAAGTCCTGATGAAGCTGCTGCTGATTATTTAACAATCTAAAAACCTGCATAGCTAGGGTTCAAGTGGCAGAAAAATCACTTTTCTTGGAAAAGATGTCCTATACCCAGGTTTTTTGGAGATTTCTTATGACTAACAAGCTAGTTAAAACTGAGTCCTGAACTGAACTTTTTCTCCTGAGAGTATTCTCTCAAGGCCATGGTGATGGCTTTTGAAAAATAACTAAAATGCCCCTTTTCTTCACTCATAGCACCTCATTACTTGTGGGTAGACGGTCTGCTAAAATTGGGAAGTTTGTCAAGTGATCAAAACAAAAATTTAACTATTCTACTTTAAAAGGTGGAATAAAGGATAGATCACCTACTCTGGTATTTAAAAAAAAAAAAGATAAAGACATTTGAGTTCAAGGTGAGGCATATCTAGGCCAAAACACTCACTGTTTACCCACAGCACCTTCTCAAGCCCTGTTAGTAAGAGAAAGCTGACCAATCTACCACTCCAGCCTGTGTGAAACTCAAGCTTCCATTCTTCCCTTGGGCTTAAGGTGCTAGAGTTGTGACCTCTGAGAGGCATTCAGAACAGGCCAGGTACAGGACTTGATCTGGGCTAGGGCCAGGCCAAGTTCCCAGTATTATCACTTGCCTTCTTGCTTCATACCAGGAAGTACATTTGCAATGCTAGTTGAATTAGATTTCTGGGTTTAAATGGGTGTTGAGGACTGGTCAAGCCTTGAGTCACATTTTATAACATCTTGGCTTCCAGAAGATTTGCTTCATATTTCCAACAACTGAATTACTGACTTTCTGGGACAATAACCTGTTTGTAGGTCAGGAAATGCTTGTGCAGGAAGAGTTCCCCAGTACTAAGAGTCCTGAGTGGGACTTTTATCTCTATTTGACAAGGAAGCAGACAGATTGGGGATGGGCCCCTTGACCTCAGATAATTACTACAGTCTTCCCTCTTAAGCAAATTTAATTCTCATGCAAGGAGTAACTAACAATCTGACTATTCACTGTATGAGAATTTCCTTTCCTTTTCTTAAGGGCCCTCACAGAGATATTGAAGAATATGCTTAATCCTAGTTTTTGGCTTCACTTCATTTAAAAATCTTCCATTCTGCTCACTTTTTCCATGGTCTTCTGGAACACTTAGCATAGTCTTGGGCTGTATTCTAATTCCAGCATGAGAAATAGGAAAATCCAATAATCAGTTTATTCCCCTCTCCATTCCCCATACTATACACTCCATTACACTTTGGAAAAGGAAAATCCTTTAATTATGCTTGATTTCGACAGCATGTCAGAAGAAAGACATTTTTTCATATATATATATATAATAAAAAAATGCTATTCTCTTCCTTTGACTGTATAACAACTTTATCCATACCAGTGTCTCACTCAGGGTTCTAAATCAAAATTACGTGTCAGAGTATAAACAAGTAGGAATAGGAAGACCACTAGCTTTTCAAAGGTGACTTGAGGTCTCTGCAAGGCTCAAATCCTAAATGGAAAGACATCTCGTTCAAGTATCTTTACGGGAGATGGTTGAATTAGATCACTTCTCTGAGGCTGTTTCTAATTCTGGAAGTACAAAAAGGGACTCCCGAGCTGAGAAGCAGTCAGGAGCCCAGGCTCTGGAGTCTGACAGGAAGGGGCTGAATCTTGGTCCTGTTCTGTGTCAACTGTGTAACTTTAAGTAAGTCACTAACTCTTTGACCCTTAGTAATCTCATGTATAAATCAGAATAACTATATTGAATATTACTGGATATCTTCTGTTGGTCCCTCCAGATATACTCTTCACTTTCTCCATCCCGCTCTGTGGTCCTGGAGGCTGGTATGAACAGTTTTAGAAGTCTACGTTGGCCCTTGATTCCTGTTGGGTTTGCCCAGAATGGGTAGAGTGAGGGATGAGTCTTGATTCCAGGGTCTCTGTGGGCTGGCTGCATCCCAGCCATAGCTCCAGCAGCCTTCTCCACAGAGCTCTCTGGGCTCAGGTAGTCACTTCCCTCTCCGTTGCTGGTCTTGGGCATTGCACCATCCCTTGTGGTTTCCTAACACCCTGCTCACACGTTTTTAGTATACTTCCTTTATGAAGCACTCCTCAAATTACTCAATTTGATATGTACCATCCATTTGCTGCTGGACCCTGACTGACACACCTTATAAACTTGTTTGGAGGATTAAAATTAAATGAGATAATGTATATAAAGCACAAAGCATAGTTCCTTGCACATGGTAAAAGCTTAATAAAAACTTTTTAGTTATTATGTTTTTTACAATTATCATCTGTTGCAACCCCCTCACTTTATATATGAGGAAATGGAAGCCCAAAGCAGTTAAGGTACAAATTCAAAGTCTAATTAACTCAAGATAGCAACAACCCTGGGGCCAAGTCTCTGGACTGGCAGTTCTCAGTTCACTGATTTTTCTACAGTGGCTTGTTGAGCAAAACAGACGGGGAGGAGGGAGTTCCTTTTGTCATAGATGTTAGAAAAAGTGCTAGATGAGTGAGAGGCAGAGGTACAGGAGATAATAAGCATCCTTCCATGTAGCACTGGATTTGTCTCTGCTAAATTATTGCTGAAATAAAGCATGCTGTTGCGATTTGGAATCCAATGATTTCACTAAGAATAGAATAGGTATGATACAGGAGAAGCAATGTATGCTTGACAGGTTAAAAACAAATTTACGAACACATAATTGGAAGTTTTACCAGGAGGCATCGTAATGTTTCTAAGACATCTAGGGTATACCAGAATTAATTTTCAAATAAAGACTGACTTTTGGATTAGCAGTGCAGATTAAGTAAAAACTTTATAATTCTTTAGAATATAGTACTGTGCTATGGACTCACGTAGAACCAGAACAACAGATTCTAGCCCACATGCATCCTGCAATTTGATAATACTGACAACATGATGGAAATCATTCAATCATAAATTCCTATTTTCATTCAATTATTCAAACAAATATTCACTGAGCTTGTAATATTCTCCAGGAATGGGGCGCCTGGGTGGCTCAGTCGTTAAGCGTCTGCCTTCAGCTCAGGTCATGATCCCGGGGTCCTGGGATCGAGCCCCACATTGGGCTCCCTGCTCAGCGGGGAGCCTGCTTCTCCCTCTGCCTCTTCCCTCTGCTCTCTCTCTCAAATGAATAAATAAATCTTAAAAAAAAAAATATTCTCCAGGAATTCTTATGGGTGCTAACATATAAAAATTAACTAAATATATTCTCTGCTTCAACAGGTTCACAGAATGACAAAGAGGTAGGTGTATCGGGGCGCCTGGGTGGCTCAGTCGTTAAGCGTCTGCCTTCGGCTTGGGTCATGATCCCAGGGTCCTGGGATCAAGCCCCGCATCGGGCTCCCTGCTCCGCGGGAAGCCTGTTTCTCCCTCTCCCTCTCCTACTGCTTGTGATCCTGCTCTCACTGTGTCTCTCTCTGTCAAATAAATAAATAAAACCTTAAAAAAAAAAAAAAGAGGTAGGTGTATCAACAGATTTTGGTATGAAGAGTGGGAGAAATACGCCTAGGCTACTATGGGATCCTTGAAGAGGCTGTATGGGTTAGGGAGCACCGAGAGAAGAGGCTTTCCTGAGACAAAAGTGAGTCTTAGCAAAGAGAAGTCTGTCTCAATCCAATTATATTCCAGTCTTCCAGATCCTTCCAAAGTATTGATGATATCAGTTTATTAATATGTAGCTCTTACTAATATAAATAGTAGTAGTAAAACAAAAACCACACATGTAATAATGTATTACACATTGCTGTGGCAGGTTGGCTGAGGTATATGTGGAAATTTAGAAAAATTTAAATGTTTCTCTCAGTGACTAGAGTGTATGACAGGAAAGTGGGATACATTTAAAAGATATTTTACACAGGCTCCTTGGAAAATGTTACCTTCAAAGAAGATTGCTTAATGTACTTTACCAATGAGGCCTTATTTATATAATGAGTTAGACCAGGCTTATTTGAGATATAAACATATACTTTGAAAAATGAGTTGGAATCTATG
The DNA here is from genome assembly GCF_002201575.2 of Neomonachus schauinslandi. Lineage (NCBI taxonomy): Eukaryota > Metazoa > Chordata > Mammalia > Carnivora > Phocidae > Neomonachus > Neomonachus schauinslandi. The sequence continues at coordinate 78,450,996 of NC_058411.1, forward strand.
CATGGAGAAAAAAAAATAAAAGTAGGACCATTTATTTCAGATTCCAGGATGCATTCATATAAAACTGGACCTATTAATAAATATAACATAACTTAAACAGGTTATTTCTACATATTTATAACAAAATGAATTTGTGGTGGCCATTTGCATCTCAATTGTAACTGCTAAATGTGGCACCTAAATATATAATTTACTTTGCCATGGTAATGCTGCTAAATATTTGTGTCTCTTTTTTGAAGTCCAAAATGAAAAGTTATATAACTCTGGCTTACTCATTCAAGTTGCTCTTGTCCACTGACCCTGATCATCCTCACTTGGTTCACTCTCTTTTACCCCACATCAAAATCCATCCCTATTTACATTGAGTAGGGTGTGTATGTGTGTGTGTGTGTGTGTGTATGTGTGTATGTACATATCTCTATTTTAGCCATCCATAATTACAGCTATACTTGTAACTTAAAATTACTTTCAAGATTTCAAATGTAGAGGGTTTTTTGTTTTTTGTTTTAATCTACCACTTTGTTATCCTCTTATCCTCTATTAAAACAAATAATCATGTCCTCATTATGACTCTCATGGTGACTTTTGGTTTGTTGATCATTTTCTGCCAATTCATTAGTCATATCAGGATTTATTTGATATTCCACCCAGTTTAAAGCAATAAGAAATGTATCTTTTAAATTTATTTTCTGTTTTGGAAGTAATATATACTCATTAAAGATAATTTGACAATGTGGAAAAGTAGACAAATGAAAAAAATCACCCACAAAGTATCTAAAAAACAGTTGTTATCAACATTTTAGTGTATTTCTTTGCATTTTTCTATATAGTGTCTGTTATGTAGTTATGATTGTACTTTGTATAAAATATTCATCCTAGTTAAGCATGTAAATTCTTTATGACCATCCACCTAGATATCATTGATTACATTAAGTATTATAATTCACTTTTTTATTATACTATTATTGGGCACTAATTTATTTTTTCTTTTTTATATACAATTCTGTAATGAGCATTTTTGTGCATAAATGTTTTTCAAAACTCAGGATTATTTTCTCAGAATGGATTCCTGGACCTAGACTGAAGGATATGAATTTATTTAAGTCAACATCCAAAGACTCTCTTGCTTTTTGAACTTTTTATTTCGCTTTTAATTAAAAATTTTTTTAAAGATTTTATTTATGTATTTGAGAGAGAGAAAGTGAGGACGAGAGAGAGAGAACACAAGTGGGGAGGGGCAGAGGGAGAGGGAGAAGCAGATTCCCCACTAAGTGGGGCGCTGATATGGGGCTCGATCCTGGGACTCCAGGATCATGACCTGAGCCAAAGGCAGATGCTTAACCTACTGAGCCACCCAGGTGCCCCGCTTTTTGAACTTTTTAAAAAAGTTTATTTATTTTTTTCGGTGCCTGGGTGGCTCAGTCCGTTGAGCGTCTGCCTTCGGCTCAGGTCATTATCCCAGAGATCAAGGATCAAGCCCCGCATCAGGCTCCCTGTTCAGCGGGAAGTCTGCTTCTCCCTCTGCCCCTCTCCCTCTCGCACTCTCTCAAATAAATAAAATCTTTTTTTAGAAAAGTTTAAGTAATCTCTACACACAACATGGGGCTTGAACTCACAACCCCAAGATCAAGAGTCCCATGCTCTCCCAACTGAGCTGGCGAGGCACCACACTTTGTGAACGCTTTGTCACAACCTTCATGATAATTTTTATCTTAATCCTCAATCATTTTCTGTTCCTCTGGCTGAATAGTCAACTTTTGAGGGGAGAAGTCTTGAATACATACACTTCATATTTATGTTCTGAACTTCATTTGGCCTCCTGAAGCTAAGGTTACTCTTCTATCCATTTTCTGTGGTTACTCCTTCTGTGGACAATAACTCTCTCCTCTAATCCTCTATCCCTTTCTCTTCCCTTCCTTTTTCTTTCCCTTCCTCCTTTTCTCCTTTCTCTACAAACGAGTTACTCAGAAGCCCCTCCCTACTCTCACCCTCTCATTTTCAGATAACTTCACTTTCTCCTTCACGGAAACCAAGGATTCTTGGCATGAGCTTTCTTTTCTTTTTCTTTTCTTTTCTCTTTTTCTTTCTTTCTCTTCCTTCCTTCCTTTGTCTTTCTTTCCTTTAAAGATTTTTATTTATTTGACAGAGAGAGAGAAACAGTGAGAGAGAGAGACAGTGAGAGAGGGAACACAAGCAGGGGGAGTGGGAGAGGGAGAACAGGCTTCCCCTGGAGTGGGGAGTCTGATGCGGGGCTTGATCCCAGCACCCTGAGATCATGACCTGAGCCAAAGGCAGACGCTTAACGACTGAGCCACCCAGGCGCCCCTAGCATGAGCTTTCTAATATTCTCTTTTTTTCTGTTATTCCCTTCTCTCAGTCAACATTACTCTGTTTTTAAGAATGGCCACTTATTATCTTCTTACTTTTATGTTTAGTAAAATATTTGTTACATACAAAAGCATATATGTAACATATTTGGCTGTTACAAAGCATAATAATAAAATAAACATTTATGAATGTGCCACCTGACTTAAGAAAGGGAACTTCTGCTGTTTCTTCCAGGGGTAATTACCATCCTGAATTTTTAAAAAGTTTTTTATATGCATGTATTCCTGAAATAAAGAAATAAATATATATATACTATATAAACTATATAAATCATATATAACATATAACCTATATTATTAATATGTACCAATATATGTCATCTTTTTTTTTTTAAAGATTTTATTTATTTATTTGAGAGAGAGAGACAGAGAGAGCACATGAGAGGGGGGAGGGTCAGGAGGGTCAGAGGGAGAAGCAGACTCCCTGCCGAGCAGGGAGCCCGATGCGGGACTCGATCCAGGGACTCGATCCAGGGACTCCAGAATCATGACCTGAGCCGAAGGCAGTCGCTTAACCACCTGAGCCACCCAGGCACCCTAATATATGTCATCTTAACCTCTCTCTACAAACTCTATATTTATATGTACATATATTCTTAAACAATACACTGTTTCATTTGCCTTTTTTAAAAAAATAAAAATGGTATTACACTCAATGTAGTCCTTCTGGATTCTTTTTTCATTCAACATTGCATCTTTTTTTTTTTTTTTTCAGAGATGGGGAGGAGGGAAGGAGCGAGGGAGAGGAAGAGAGAGAATCTTAAGCAGGCTCCACGCCCAGAACAGAGCATGATGCAGGGCTTGATCTCTCAACCCTGAGATCTTGACCTGAGCCAAAATCAAAAGTCAGACACTCAACCAACTGAGCCGCCCAGGCACCCCCAACATTGCATTTTTAAGATTAATATTTTTGTAGCAACAGTTCATTCCTTTTTATTTCTTCTTGATATTCCATTGTAAATATAATACAATTTATTTATTTTTTCCTTTTTGAGTTGTTACCATATTTATTGTTGTTACTATTATAAAGAGTTCTGCCCTAAGTATTCTGGTATGTGTCTTTTGATCTTTATGTGCAAAGAATTTTCTAGATTTAGAGTATAAATCTAGGAGCGAATTGCCAAATTTTTTGGTATTCAAATGTTCAACTTTCCAAGATAACATGAATTACTTTTTAGTGATTGTTTTAATTTATACTTCTGCTAGTTGTATATAAAGTATCCTATTGATCCACATCTTTTCTAACAGTTGGCAATTTTGTCATTGTCTTTCTTCTTCTTCCTCTTCCTCCTCTTCTTCCTCTTCTTCGCCTTCTTTTTCCTCCTCTCCTTCCTCTCCTCCTCTCTTACTCTTCCCCTTCCTCTTCCTCCCCCTCTGCTCCTTCTCCTTTCCAATCTGATGAGCATAAAAAGAGATCTCACTATAGTTTTTAACATACGTTTTCTGAATCACTAATGAGGCCAAGCATCTTATATGCTTATTCTTTACTCATATTTCCTCTTCTGTGAAATACCTGTTTGTGTATTTTCCCTATTTTTCTATTGAGGGTTTTTGCCTTTTTATTATTGATTTTATGAATTCTGCATTGCAAATACCTTCTTCCAATTTGTGGCTTGTTTTTCCATTTTATTTGAGATGTGTTTTGATGAACAGAAGTTTTAAATTTTATTGTAGTTTAATGTATCAATATTTTCTTTTATACATTGTGCTTTCTGTGTCTGGTATAAAAGATTCTTTCATGTCCTAAAGTTATAAAGATGTTTTTCTGTAGAATTATTTAATAAATTTGATTGTTTTTTCTTCTTGTACTTTTCTTTAAACAACAGGGAATTGATTTTTGTGTGTAGGAGTGAGGTAAGAATCCATTTTCATTTTCTCTGTATGGATAACCTTCATCCCGAACCCAACTGCTTCCCTAGTGATCTTCAGTCCATCTCTCTCATATATCAATTGTCTATAAATTCTTTGGGGCTTCAATGTAGATAATAATACAGTCTTCAGAAAATGACAGTTTTATCTCTTCCTTTCCAATCCTATAACTTTAATTCTTTCTTCTCTCTCTCTCTCCCTTCCTCCCTCCCTTCTCTTTTCCTCCACCTCCTCCACTTCTTCTTTGGTCCTACTGAGTTTTCTAACACTAGATCTTCAGTACAATTTTGAAAAGAAGCATTCTTAAATAGTGGCCATGATTATCTCATTCCTAATTTAAACAAGTTTTTCTAGCATTTCTCCATTAAGAGTGCTGTTTACTGTGGTGAATTGATAATAATCTTCATCAAACTCACCTTGTCCCACAGATACAACTAGATAATACCCACACCCCCCCATGCCTAATCTTTTAGGAGCTTTTTTTCCCCTTTAAATAAATAACTGTGAAATTTTGTTAAATGATTTATTTAAGTTTATTTATTTAAGTAATCTTTACACCCAACACTGGGCTCGAACTCACAACCCTGAGATCAAGAGTTGCATGCTCTTCTGACTGAGCCAGCCAGGTGCCCCAAAATGATGTTTTTATATGTAATAAAATGATCATTTCCCCCTCTTTACTCTGTTACTGTCAGAAATTTCATGCATAGTTTTCTAACATTAAACTACTCTTGTGTTTCTGAATTACATTCAAGCTGATCATGATACTATATTAGGCACAGTTAGGTTCAGATTAGTAATTTTGCTTAGGATTTTTGAATTTCTATTGATGCAAAACAATGGCCAGTCATTTCCCCTTTTTCTTTCCTTTTCTTTTTTCCTTAGGTTTATCATCTTTGCCTATTCTTGGTAACCAGATTATACTGGCTTCATAAAATGCATTAAAATTAGGTAGGGTTTCCTTATTTTTAGTCTTTACACAAATTGGTATATGATTGAAATTTTCTGTTTATTTATTTATTTTTAAGATTTTATTTATTTATTTGACAGAGAGAGGGAGAGTGCAAGCACAAGCAGGTGGAGCGGCAGGCAGAGGGAGAGGGAGAAGCAGGGTCCCTACTGAGCAGAGAGCCTGAGGTGGGGCTCAATCCCAGGACTCTGGGATCATGACCTGAGCTGAGAGCAGACATTGAACCACCTGAGCCACCCAGGCACTCCGAAATTTTCTGTTTTTAAAAAAACTGAGTTTACTCTAAAATAATATTGGCTTTCTTTTAAAAAAAAATATATATATTTTAGATTTTTATTTATTTATTTATTTATTTATTTATTTATTGACAGACAGAGACACAGCAAGAGAGGGAACACAAGCAGGGGGAGTGGGAGAGGGAGAAGCAGGCTCCCGGCCGAGCAGGGAGCCCGATGCGGAGCTCGATCCCAGGACCCTGGGATCATGACCTGAGCCGAAGGCAGACGCTTAACGACTGAGCCACCCAGGCGCCCCTAAAAAATCTTCTTAATTACTGATTACCTTTCTTTAATAACTACGATGCAATAATTCAAATCCACTCCTTTCTGAGTTATAATTTCCCATGAATTTATCTATATCATTGAAGTTTTCAAACTCTACACACGTTCACTTTTTTATTGCTAATATTTTATGACTATTAGAGTTACATTGTGCTTTTCCGCATTTCTTAAATTGGATGCTTGGATGGTCCTAATGATGATCAGTAAAGAAGAGAAGGCATCATGGAAAAGTTACTTGGATACAATTTCATCCTGTTGCTCTCTTATTGATCACTAATCTCAGGGATTCTAGATGTTGATTCACTTGTGATTGATTTATGGATGGTTTTGAAATATTTCTAAAAAAAATAAATCAAATAGTTCTCTTTAGGGATTCCATTTCAACTTTGAATTAAACAAAAGCTTTTAAACTAGAGATACTTACCCACTGTGAAAAGATCAGAATTTTTACTTTGAATCACTTGATTTCGAAAAACCATTTTAAAAACTGTGCAGGTGTATAATTATTTTGTCACAATGATTTATGAAATTCACATATGTTTGTAAGATCAACAAAAATGAATCTACGAAAGTACGTGTTTTATGGTCTTCCTAGTTCTTGCAGCAGTATTTGCAAATATATGACCAATATAATTATTCTCACTTCAGAGTTAGGAAAATGGAGACTTTGAAAAATAATTTTTAAGGTACCTCAGCAAATTAAGGTAAGGATCTGAATGAATTTACTGAAGTGTTCCTAGTCTAGGGTTTTGAAATCTTCTATAAAAACTTCCTATGTTTATAACTAGCCAAGGTGTCTCCACTGTCAGTTTCTAGGATTGATACTTGTCATATGGACAAAGGAGCTTCTCATTGAGGGCTATATGTATACTCCATGTGACGAGCGGAAAGTGCACAGTCACAATGGCCAGTGTCAGCTGATCAAGTCCCATCATAGGAGTGCCAATAAGAAAACCACACTTAAAAACACATATCTCTAGTGACTTCTAGGGAAGATGGCAGAGTAGAAGGATCCTAAACTCACCTTGTCCCACAGATACAACTAGATAATACCCACATCAGTGTAAATAACCCAGAAAATGACCTGAAAACTGGCAGAATAGATTCTCCATAACTAAACATGGAGAAGAGGCTACATCAAAAACAGTATGAAGGGCAGAGACATAGGAAGGCACCAAGCTAACCTGTGAGGCCATCTGAGGGAGGGAGGCCCACTGCAAGCATGGAGAAGACCCCACACCAGGCACTCCAGGCATGGGGAACCCACACAGGGAAGATAAATCCCCACAACATCTGGCTTTGAAAACCAGAGTGGCTTACTTTCTCAAGTTCTTACAATCAGTGGGGCTTAACACCTGGATAAAAATCAGTGGCTTTGCTCTGAAAGAGGGTGAGAGAAAACTGAATACCTGCCCTTAAAGAGATAGCACAACAAACAGCCCTGCTGAAATACAGGATAGAAGCAGCAATTTGAAAAATGCCTGTTATATGGGAAAGAGATTTGTTCACTAATCACAGAAGGTATGCTGGAGGGGCAGAGTTCTTTTGGAGACTGCTCCAAGAACAAAAGAGCTTATGGATGTCATTTCTCTCCCTCAACTCCCAACCTAGATGCATGTACACCTGCAGGAACCAGCACATTGTGGCTCCTCTCCATCTAGCTTGCTAACAGTGTGCCATGGCCCTGTGTTCTTCTGTGAACTTGCCCCCTCCATTCCTGCCTCAACAGGAGTATATCAAAGTAGCGCTACAAGCATGGCATTGTGCAAGAAGCCCCAACAGGGGTCAGCACCACCAGCACCAATATCCAAAGTGATTCCTGCCCCAGGGAGAGGGGAAGATAACCACACACACCAATTCAACTATAGCCCCAGCAGTGGGCTGGGGGCAGACATCTAGTCTGACTGCAGGCCCTGACCACCAATGAAAGCCTCCTAGGGGACAACACAGGGAGAGTGCCCTCCAGTTTGGTGCAATGGCAGCTCTGGCAAAAGCCTGGTCTAAACCAACTCAAGCCCAAGGTGACCCCAGACTGGCCCATTAATGATACAGGGACCAAATCTTGCCCACAACAGGTAAAGGGAACCATTGAAGATGACTGGACTGAAGGCAAATATGGCTCAGCCACAATAGCAGGGTGCATGCAACACACATTGGAGCTACCTCTTAAGTGCCAGGTTCTGGTAAACAGGGGGCTTTACACTACAGTGCACCATAGGACCTCTTCTTCCTAAGGCAACAACTTGCAAGAGCAGGAGATGTAGCTAACTTTCCTAGCTCATAGAAATAGAGTTAGATAAAATGAGCAGACAGCTGACTATGCCCCAAGTGAAAGAACAGGACAAAATCACAAGAGAGCTCAATGAAATGGAGGTAATATACCTGATAGAGAATTTAAAGTAATGGTCATAAGTATACTCACTGGACCTGAGAAAAAAGTGCAGGACCTTAGCGAGACCCTCAATAAAGAAATAAAAAAAGAGCCAATCAGAGATGAAGAACTCATAACTAAAATTAAAAATACATGAGAGGGCATAATAGTAGACCACAGGAAGCAGAAGAATGGATCAGCAACCTGAAGGACAGAGTTATGGAAAGCAATCAAGCTGAACAATGAGAGAAAAAAACATGATAACACAAAATGAAAATAGACTTAGGGAACTCATCAACACCATCAAGTATAATAACCTTTGCATTATAGGGATCCCAGAAGGAGAAGCAAGAAAAAAGGGGGCAGAAAATTTATTTGAAGAAATAACAGCTGAAAGCTTCCCTAACCTGGGGCAGGAAAGAGAAAGCCAGATCCAGAAGTCCCTGAGTGCCCCTAACAAAATCAACCCAAGGAGGTCCACAACAAGACACACAGTAATTAAAATGATAAAAAGTAGTGATAAAGTGAGAATTTTAAAAGCAACAAGAGAAATGAAAACAGTTACATACAAGGGATACCCCATATGGCTATTAGCTGATTTTTCAGCAGAAACTTTGTAGGCCAGAAGAGAATGGAAGATATATTCAAAGTGCTGAAAGAAAAAAAAAAAATCTGCAAACAAGAAGAGTCTGTCCAGTAAGGCTATCATTCAGAACAAAAGGGGAGATAAAGAGCTTCCCAGAGAAACAAAAGTTAAAGGAATTCATGACCACTAAACCAGCCCTACATAAATGTTAAAGGAGACTCTGAGTGGACAGGAAAGACTGTAAGTAGGAGTAAGAAAAGTAGGAAGCACAAAAGCAGTAAAAATAAGTATATCTATAAAAATCAGTCAAGAGATTCACAGAAGTATGACATTATATACCAAAAACATGGGTGAGAGAGGAGTAAAAATTCAGTGTTTTTAGAATGAGTTCAAACTTAAGCAACCATCAACTTAATACAGATTGTTATATGCACAAGATGGGTTATATATAAACCTAATGGTAACCACAAAAAATAACACTGGTAATAGGTAAGCAAAAAATAAAGAGAAAGGAATCTAAGTATATCACTAAAGAAAGCCAGCAAACTAAGAGAAGAGAGCAAGAGAAGAAAGGAATAGAGAAGAACTACAAGAACAACCATAAAACAAGAAACAAAATGGCAAAAAAAAAAAAAAAGAAACAAAATGGCAATAAGTACATACCTATCAATAACTACTTTGAATGTAAATGGACTAAATGCTCCAATTAAAAGACAAAGGGTGACAGAACAGATAAAAAAGCGAGACTTATCTATACACTGCTTACAAGGGATTCCTTTCAGACCTAAAGATACATGCAGATTGAAAGTGAAGTGATGAAAACAAAATAGACTTCAAAGCAAAAACTGTAACAAGAGACAAAGAAGGACACTACATAATCTTAAAGGGAACAATCCAACAAGAAGATACAGCAATAGTAAATATTTATGTACTCAACCAGGGAGCACCCAAATATATAAAGCACCTATTAACAAACAAAAGAAGTAATTGATAGTGGGGCACCTGGGTGGCTCAGTCGTTAAGCATCTGCCTTCGGCTCAGGTCATGATCCCAGGGTCCTGGGATCGAGCCCCGCATTGCGCTCTCTGTTCAGCGGGGAGCCTGCTTCTCCCTCTCCCACTCCCCCTGCTTGTGTTCCCTCTCTCACTGTCTCTCTCTGTCAAATAAATAAATAAAATCTTTAAAAAAAAAAAAAGAAGTAACTGATAGTAATGTAATAATATTAGGGGATTTTTATTTTTTTATTTTTTTAAATTTTATTTTATTATGTTATGTTAATCACCATACATCATTAGTTTTTGATGTAGTGTTCCATGATCCATTGTTTTCATATAACACCCAGTGCTCCATTCAATACGTGCCCTCTTTAATACCCATTACCAGGCTAACCCATTCCCCACTCCCCCTCCCCTCTAGAACCCTCAGGTTGTTTCTCAGAGTAATAGTAGGGGATTTTTAAAAAAGATTTTATTTATTTATTAGAGAGAGAGAGATTGAGAGAGAGAGAGATCATGAGCATGGGGGAAAGGTAGAGGGAGAAGGAGACTCCCCGCTGAGCAGGGAGCCTGATGCAGGACTCAATGCCAGGATCCAGGGATCATGACCTGAGCTGAAGGCAGACACTTAACCGACTGAGCCACAAAGGTGCCTCAATGGTAGGGGATTTTAGTACCCCATTTACATCAATGGATAGATCATCCAATCAGATAATCAACAAGGAAACAGTAGACCAGATAGATCTAACAGATATATTCAAAACATTCCATCTTAAAACAGCAGAATACACATTTTTTCAAGTGCACGTGGAACATTCTCCAGAACAGATCCCATGTTAAGCCACAAAACAAGTCTCAACAGATTAAAAAAGGTTAAAATCATACCATGCATCTTTTCCAACCATAACACTATGAAACTAGATATCAACCACAAGACAAAAATCTGCAAAGATCACAAACACATGGAGGTTAAATAACATACTGCTAAACAATGAATGGGTCAACCAAGAAATCAAAGAGGAAATCAAAATAACATGGAGACAAATGAAAATGAAAACACAATGGTCTAAAATCTTTGAGATGAGGGGCATCCTCATTTCAGGGTCCTGGGCTCAAGCCCTGCATCAGGCTCCCTACTCAGCGGGGAATCTGCTTCTCCCTTCCCCCCACCCCCCCACTGCCCTTGCACACACTCTCTCTCAAATAAATTAAAAAAATAAAAATAAAATAAAATATTTGGAATGAGGCAAAAGCTGTTCTAAGAGGGAAGTTTATAGCAACAAGCCTACCCCAAGAAGAAAAATCTCAAATAAGCAACCTAACCTTACACCCAAAGAAGCTAGAAAAAGAAGAACAAACAAAACCTAAAACCAGTAAAGGAAGGAAATAATAGAGATTAGAACAGAAATAAATGAAATAGAATCTAAAAGAACAATAGAAAAGATCAATGAAACCAGGAACTGGTTCTTTGAAAAGATCAACAAAATTAATAAACCATTACCCAGACTCATAAAAAAAAAGAAAAAGAAAAAGAAAAGAAAGAGAGAAAAAAAGAAAAAGAGAGAGTACTAAAACAAACAAAATCAGAAATGAGAGGAGAAATAACAACAGACACCTCAGAAATACAAAGGATTATAAGAAAATACGAAAAATTATATGCCAAAAAATTGGACAACCTAGAAGAAATTAATAAATTCTTAGAACATATAGCCTTCCAAAACTGAATCAGGAAGAAATAGAAAATTTGAACAGAGTGATTACCCACAATGAAATTGAATCAATAATCAAATTCCCAACAAACAAAATTCTAGCACCTGATGGTTTCACAGCTGAATTCTACCATACATTTAAAGAAGAGTTAATACCTATTCTTCTCAAAGTATTCAAAAAATAGAAGAGGAAGGAAATCTTCCAAATTCTTTCTATGAAGTCAGCATTACCCTAGTACTACACCCAGATAAAGACACTACAAAAGAAAGAGAACTACAGGCCAATATCTCTGTTGAACATAGATGCAAAATTCCTCAACAAAATCTAAACCAAATCCAACAATATATTAAAAAAGTCATTCACCACAATGAAGTGGTACTTTATTCCTGGGATGCAAGTGTGGTTCAATATTCACAAATCAATCAATATGATTCATCACATCAACAAAAGAAAGGATTAAAAAACATATGATCATTTCAATAGATGCAGAAAAAGCATTTGACAAAGCACAACATCCATTCATGACAAAAACCTTCAACAGAGAGCTTTAGAGGGAATACATCTCAACATAATAAAGACCATATGTGGAAAACCCACAGCTAACATCATACTCAATGGTGAAAAATTGAAAACTTTTCTCCTAAGATCAGGAACAAGGCAAAGATGTCCTCTCTCACCCACTTTTATTCAACATTGTACTGGAAGTCCTAGCCATAGCAATCAGACCAGAAAAAGAAATAAAAGGCTCCCAATCAGTAAGGAAGAAGTAAAATTTTCACTATTTGCAGATGACATGATACTATATAGAGAAAACTTAAAGACTCCATAAAAAACCCACTGGAACTGATAAATGAATTAAATAATATCACATGATCCAAAGTCAATATACAGAAATCGGTTGTATTTCTACAAATTATGAAGCAGCAGAAAGAGAAATCAAGAAAACAATCCCATTCACAACTGTACCAAAAATAATAAAATACCCAGGAATAAACTTAGCCAAGGAGATAAAAGACCTGTAGTCTGAAAACTGTAAAACACTGTTGAAAGAAATTGAAAATGACACAAACAAATGGAAAGATATCCCATGCTCATGGATTGGAAGAACAAATATTGTTACACTGTCCATACTACACAAAGCAATCTAAATTTTATAATAGTTTTATAATAATCTAATAATCTAGATTTAATGCAATCCCTATCAAAATACCAATATTATTTTCCACAGAATGAGAACAAATTATCTTAAAATTTGTATGGAACCACAAAGACTCCAAGTAGCCAAAGCAATCTTGAAAAAGAACAAAACTGGAGGTGTCACAATCTCATTTCAAGATATACTACAAAGCTGTAATAATCAAAACAGTATGGAACAAAAATAGAACACTGGAACAAAAATAGAACACTGGAACAAAAATAGACACATATATCAATGGAACAGAATAGAAAGCCCAGAAATAAACCCATGATTATATGGTCAATTAATCTACAACAAAGGAAGCAAGAATATGCAATGGGAAAAAGATAGTCTCTTTAACATACACTATTGGGAAAATTGGACAGCTACATGCAAAAGAAAATAACTGGGCCATTTTCTTATACATATACAAAAATAAACTCAAAATGGATTAAAAACCCATATGTGAGACCTGAAACTAGGCAGTAATTTTTCTGATATCAGCTGTAGCAACATTTTTCTATACGTCTCCTGAGGCAAGGGAAACAGAAGCAAAAATAAACTATTGGGACTATATCAAAATAGAAAGTTTCTGCACAGCAAAGGACACAATGAACAAAACTAAAAGATAACCTACTGAATGGGAGAAGTTATTTGCAAATGATACATCTGATAAGGGGTTAGTATGCAAAATATATAAAGAACTTATACAACTCAACACCAAGCTCCCCCCAAACAATCCAATTTAAAAATGGGCAGAAGGGGCGCCTGGGTAGCTCAGTAGTTTAAGCTTGTGACTTTTGGTTTCAGCTCAGGTCATGATTTCATGGGTCATGAGATTGAGCCCTGCATCAGCGGGGAGTCTACCTGAAGATTCTCTCCCTCTGCCCCTCCCCCGACTCTCATGATCTTGTCTCCCCCCTCTCTCAAATAAATAAATCTTTAAAAAAAAATGGGCAGAAGACATGAACAGACATTTCTGCAAAGAAGACATACAGATGGCCAACAGACACATAAAAAGATTCTCAACATCACTCATCATAGAAATGCAAATCAAAACCACAATGAGATATCACCTCACACCTGTCAGAATGGCTAAAATCAAAAACATAAGAAAGAACAAGTATTGGTGAGGATGTGGAGAAAAGGGAACCCTTGCGCACTGTTGGTGGGAATGCAAAATGGCGTGACCACATGGAAAAAATTAAAAATAGAACTACCATATGATTCAGTTAATCCAGTACTGGGTATTTACCCAAAGAATACAAAAACACGAATTCGAAAAGATATACATGCCCCTATGTTTATTGCAGCATTATTTACAACAGCCAAATTATAGAAGCAGCCTAAGTGTCCAATGATAAATGAATGGATAAAGAAGAGGTGGTGCGCGCACGCACGCGCACACACACACACACACACGATGGAATATTAACCATAAAAAAGAACGACATCTTGCCATTTGCAACAAGATGGATGGAACTAGAGGATATAATGCTAAGTGAAATAAGTCAGTCAGGGAAAGACAAATAGCATATGATTTCACTCATATGTGGAATTTTAAAAAGACAAATGATCAAAGGAAAAAGACAAACTAAAAAACAGACTCTTAACTATAGAGAAAAAACTGGTGGTTGCCAGAGGGGAGACGGGTGGGGGGATGGGATAAATAGGTGAAGAGGATTAAGAGTACCCTTACTGTGATCAGCACTGAGTACTGTATAAAGTTGTTGAATCACTATATTATACAACTGAAACTAATATAACACTGTTAATTATACTGGAATTAAAAGAAATAAATTTAAAAATGTATCTTTACTACTTCTATTCTAATATCAGGAATACAAGAAAGGACTTTTTCTTATATGCTATAAAGAAACCCTACAGCAAGGTAGGCCAGTGACTTGACTTTCTGTATCTTAAAATATAAAAAGTAGTATTTTTAAATAACCATAAAGATAGACTATACTTAGGTCTCATGGAGATAATTAAGCAACAAAGGGCTGCCCCAAGATTAAAATGAGTAAGGTATTCACTCATACATCTTTTAAAAGCCACTCTATATGAGAGGCATAGTAGGGTGGATGGAAATGATGCTGACCTAAGAGTCAAAAGACCTGCTTCCAGCATTGTGACCCTCGGCACGTCTCTGGCATTATCTGTGGCTGACCCTTCAGATAATATCTAAGGATGTCTCCAGATCTATGGTTCTATATGATCTAGGGCAACAGAGAATTACCTGACCTCTCCACTTACTGCCTATTCAAAGTACAGGAACTATAATCCTGAGAGCTCCTGATAAGATTAAATCATGGATAGCTTAAGGCAGATGGGGTGGGGAGGGGACAGAGAAAGACTAAACTGATCTGGTACCATAAATAGTTCACTGTTTGATTTTTAGTTGGGTATTACTTGTTTTGATCACACAACTCACAATCTAGTTTTCTCAGAGCTCAAGCAAACTGGAATAACTCTTGTGATAAAGATGCAAAATGAGGCTTAAAGGCGTTAACTTATTTTTAGGTCACATATACCAGGTTAAATTGGTCAGCTTGAAATAGGAACATAAAACCATATAAAAAACCAAAAACTAATTTTCACTCAAGCTTCATGCCATTGGATTAGATGCATGTGGTGCCATTCTACTATGGGTTGTGATTTCCTAGAATGCAAACAATGTAAAATTCAGAGAACATTTGTGAGCACTGAAATTGTGCAACCTAAGGATCTGAGATGGGGTTACAGCAGCAAGCCAGAGGTAGCACTCTTGCCTCGAATTCTATTCCTCTCAAAGCAAAAAGAGCATTTCGAGGGTTCTGCTGGTTATTTAGGAGACTGGAAAAATCTTGGAAGATCACTCTGAATCTCTTTTCTGTTTTCAGAGAGACAGACACATTGTGGAGATGTGGCTGGGCCAGTGACTTAGAAAAGGCAGGAGCAATTACAACATGTTTATACACTTATGTAAACTCGGGCACTGGACTGCTCTGCTCCTGTGAATGAGTCTTGTGCTCTGAGTTAATATGTAAAAAACATTGTTTTTGGCTGCCTCTCTGAATCCGTTAGAATGTTTTTGGCTGCAAGTAACAGAAAACCTAATTCAGACTGGCTTAAGCAATAAGGGAATAAAGCTATGCCATTGGCAAGAGGTGGGGCATCTCTCTTTCCCTTCAATTTTCTTGGCTCTGCCCTCTTATGTGCATCAACTTTATCCTCAGGCTGGTAGCCAGATGTCCTCAGCAGTTCTGAGTCTCCTATCTTCCCACAACAATATCCAAAGAAAGATAAATAGGCTTTCTTGCTCTGTGTTGTTGTGGGAAGACATGTGCAGAAAATAATTTGAGAAGGCTCCAGCACACTTCCCCTCACGTCCCATTTGTATGTCTTTGCAGAAGGCTTACCCGGGAGTCCTGAAATAGCCACTGATTAAAAAGGACACAGTCCTGGAGTTAGGAGCAAACACTGTGTTACGGATACAAAATAGGGGAAACATGGGAGAGATGAGAATACAACCTTTTCTCAGTTTAAAATACAACTGACTAGAAACTGGGTTCAACTTCTGGCAAACACCAGGCTTCGGAAATAGCTGCTCCATAATGAGCACTGACAGGGGTGCTGAGCATTGCATTTGGATACTCTCATTTAATCTTCATAACCACCTCAGGTAGGTACTATTATTGCCCTCAGTTCCCCCATGAGGAGATTAAGCCTTTCAGAGATTAGGCAACTCGCTCTAATTTACACAGTTAGTAGTATAATCAAGGAGTATAATGCTAGAATCCTTGTTGTCAACCATTTTCTATATCCCAGACTTTGCCTAGAGCTAAGTCCTCCGATTCATGGGTCAGAGATCAGGATGTAATAAACCACTTAGTTATATGGACAACAATAGCATCCTGTTTTGAGGGGTTTCCTTTGTAGACAGCTTAGGGTAGCATAATTGATTGGGTCCAGTGAATCTGTGATGTTTGGTTTTCAGAATAGAGGGAATAATAGTGATATCAGTATCATAAACTAAATGATAAAGTTGGGAAAACATTACAAACTCTTTTAGACAAAGGACATTTGCTTCAACCTACATAAGCAACAAAATATCGTGGCTGCAGAATCTTTTCTCAGTAATTAAAAAATTGATTTCTAAGTGGAAAAAAAAGACTACAAAAGAGATCAGTTCTCAATTTAGTAGCTTTTGGAAGGAGATCACCTTACCTGAGGGAATATGTACAACTGAGGGACAATGAGAAGTTTATAAAAAGGAGAATGTGTTGCTGGGTAGATGGGATAAGCACTGACACCGACATCCATCCTTCCTATAGAATCATTTAGTGACTGTGGGGACAACCTGATTTTGTGATGGACAGCAGTGGGTGACCAATGATTTTTTTTAGCTTAAAAGGTAGTTTAAAAATTGAACATGATGCAATTAAGAAAATATACAGCTACTGCATTGTAAATGTTATTAACTATTTTTCTATTTTAGCTCCTGGCATGAAAATATATTTTCCTTTTTTCAAAGTAGGGCATTTAATTGTTTGGATGGTCTTAGAAATCACAGTTGAGTCCAGAAATCAATTACAAAAGAGATGTTCTTGACTCCACTTTTTTTTTTTTTCACACGACATTTTCTATTTGTTCCTGAACAGGTTTTATAAGCAGAAACTCTGCCCATTCTGTAGGCAGGTGGCTCCTTGCTGTGCTGTTTTGGACCTTCAATCGCTCGTGACATGCCAACAGTCCACAAAGTCTTGGATGTCTCTTTTAGCTATCATCATCTAAAGGGGTTTTTTAGTGCTTGAGAGCATTAGGTTTCATTTCTTGCATTCCACATTGTAAGTGGAAAAGTTGATCCACACTGACATGTAGGGTTCAATTCTGTATGAACTTTTTGTTTTTCTATCAGAAATAATCCTTCCTTTCTTCATTCCTTCCTTCTCTCCTTCTTCCTCCCTTCCTTTTTTTTTTAAGATTTATTTATTTATTTGGAGAGAGAAAGAGAGAGAGAGAGAGAGAAGGGGGAGAGGGAGAGAAAGAATCCCAAGCAGACTGTGCACTGAGTGCAGAGCCCGAAACAGGGCTCGATCCCACCACTCTGAGATCATGACCCAAGCCAAAACCAAGAGTCAGATGCCCAACCGACTAAGCCACTCAGGCGCCCCACCTTTTTGGTAAGGCTCAAGTTCATCTTTCCCAGAGACACATCACCCAGTAAAACTAAACCCATCTCACTGAAAATGGTATCAACCAGCAAAAGCATGGCTATTTTTTTAAATTTTATTATGTTAGTCACCATACGGTACACAATTAGTTTTTGATGTAGTGTTTCACGATTCATCGTTTGCGTATAACACCCAGTGCCCCATGCAATACGTGCCCTCCTTAATACCCATCACTGGGCTAATGGCTTTTTTAATACTAGAGACACGTTTGCAGAATGACTAAACTTGCTAAGTAGCACAATATAGAGACAGTGTCCTGATATTGAGATCAAGAAAAGTCAATCATCAACCACTCTGTTGTTTTTAAATGGACTTTCTAGGCTTTTAAAGAAGTATTATTTCAATAAAACAATCCACAAATAAATACAAAACAAAAGGGCAAATGTAGAGACATGTTGCAAGTAAGCTTGCATACCAAAAAGGTAAGTGCAAATTAGATTTGAATATTCATGAGTCACAAATCATTGACAGTTTGAAATAATGCAAAACAGCTTTATAAATGAGGTTAAGGCAAGGGACATCAAAGAAATGCATTGCTAAATCAATAGCAATATGATTGTTCATATATACTTGTAAATTGTGGCTACAGTTTTTGTGACATGGGAGAAAAAATACTGTGTATCTGATGAAGGAGGAAGACACATAAATATTCCTTTGTGTGTTATATTTTTGTAATTCATCATATACTTGGATACCAGCCAGGTAGAGAGTGGTTGGACATCATATTTCCCCCCAAGACAAAGTTTCCTTTTCAGAGACAGAGTTTTAAGCTATGTCTGAAGTGTCCTTGCTTGTTCTGCTAAACAGAATTCAATAGACAACAATTCCTTTAGAGTTGCTTTCTAAAATAAAGGTTATAGAGAGTGACTAGATAATGACTCAACTCTTAAATCCCTTCATGACAAAGTAACTTCCATCGGTGAACAAATAGTTTTAATGAATACTCTTCTATTTAGAAGGAAGCAGATGAATTCAAAGTATAAGAACAATTTGTAAAAATACTTTGAAATAATTTGAGATATAAAATATAGGCAACCTTGTAATGTAAATAAAATATTTTCATTTCGCCCAGCAAGTAACTAGTCATTAATTTGTTCCTGGTTCTTTTGTACCAGTGGCTTTTGGTATGGGTGCGTGTGCACACACATGTGTAAGATGGAGAGATATCTGAAATGGTAGGACTTACAAATTAAAGACTTGTTTAGGGACTTGAAGCAGAAATGTTTCCAATTAATTTTTCTCAGAAGTGTCTCTGTGGGTTAATATCTGTAAGTTATGAAGTATTTCTCCAAGATGTTCTCCTCTGCCATCCTCTTTACTGTGTTCTGTCTCCCTTCTAGGATGATTGATGAAGTTAGTGACATCACGTGAAAGTTGTGGCGCACAATAACACTAATTGTGGGAGAGGCTGGGGAATTGTGGTCTGTTTAGAAAATTAATCTATATCTATTCACTGGGCCATGCTTTAAGGCAGACATTTAGATTTGGGAGGTGAAATCCAGATGTGGTATCATTAGAAAGAGAGAATTTTGCATTGTCTCCAATTCCCTGCTCTGTTAGGAAAGAAGCTAAGATGACTTGTGTGCTATTAATAGTCAAGAATATCCATAACTTCCAGAAGCAATGGCCTTGGTAATTTTTAAGGTTTTTATGTGAAGTCTGCAGTTATACTTTGTCAGTATTGATTCAGCTCAAGTTTAGTGTTGTATTTGTAACCATACCTTGTTATCTTGGTTCTATAGCTAAAAATTTCTTGACTCCCAAGTGTTATTAACTCATTTGATCTTAATAAACAAGTATTTCTGTTACTCCTTTCAGCAAATGTTTTGTCATGATATAGGATGAGACTATTTAAAAGATCCAATTTCATTTAAATTGTTCAGCTATAATATTTGATTTAGTGATTGCCAGTAGCAGCTGTCTACATAGACAAACACCATTTTTTTCTCTATTGTAGCTCCATTTATTTTGTTCTTCTATTTAGTTCCAACATTATTTTAGTTCCATTTGGTCATAGTTACTAAACTTTCTTGACAAGGAGGATAATTTACAACACCTACATATTTGATTATTTTGATTAAGTCCTTCCTCATACATGTGTGTATATATAGTTTTAAAAATTGCTTAATCTCTAAATTCAAATACGATATGTTGGACCAGCCAAGCAATTTAGACATTTTGTTCTCCTTCCTTGCAATTTGAAGTGAGAGGAAAATTGCTGGGGTTTTTTCCTGCCTTTTTAAACTGGGGGAGATAATACCTTGAGTTTTGATTTCTACAGCACAAAAGTGTCTGACTAGTCAATGCCATCATCGAGATGAATTTCTTTAACCATCTCCCTTGTCCAGGATCAAGAAGCTAGAGGGCCTGGTGGCTGTCATTTCTGGTAATTCAATTTCAAAATGAAGGAAAGACAGAATAAAATAAAGGACTTAGCATCGATTCTGAGTTACTTAACACTGACTTACTGAATTCCAATGAAGTCTTGTCTTATCGTGAAAAAGAAACAGTCTCTCTCTATCCCAAATGTCACTTTGGGAGACCCTTGGACCTCATGCTCATTTTGCCATGTAAATAGAATTAATTTTATCTTGAAAGAGTGGCAGTTAAGGGACTTCTGTTTCCTATTCTGCCACTAAGTGCTGCTATGAACTTATACAAAGTACTTCAAATTCTTTGGATCTCTGCTTCCTCAATTATACAAGAAGAGGTGAGTCTAGAAGCAATAATTTTCAAACAGTGCTTCTGAATTCATAGGGCCATGAGAAACCAGCATGTCTTGATGGAGGAGGAAAGACTAGCTGGTGGAAATCAGGGCAAAGACTATCACTTTTTTTCTTGTTTGCATTCTGATCTTAGGAAAATTTAATTTGATGAAAGGGACTTAAAAACTTGCAAACATTGAATTTAAAAGATAATGATTGCTAAGAGTTCTTATTTTCGCTAATTCTGATCTGCAACTTATTTTGCTCAAAAACTATCCCAGTGAATATTGTGGTAGCAAGAATGGTCATGTTCTTGGCTTCTCCTTTAAAATAGAGGTTGTAAAAAAATTCCTAAAACCTTACAGAAGGGAGGCCTAGAAAAGACAAAATGGACGGTGAAATGTTAGTAAAATTTTAACTGAACTACGCATGATGTCAAGACAATTACTTAACATGGCATTCACATCTCTCGGCTGGTTCTGCTCTTTCCCTGGGCCACCTTGCTGCACACCTTCAGGGGGCACCAATACACTGTAGTTTAACTGAATGATGCCCTTGAAGTTGAGTAAAGCACCATCTACATGGCTGTTCCAGGCTGGGCTTCTTTATCATCTATCCAAGAGCTGCTTCTCTTTTAAGGTCTACTTCAAAGATCTTAAGGTGGTCCACACTCTGTTACCATCTCCTGTCTTCAAGAATTAATTGCTCTATGCTTTCAGGTCATTTTGTTTCTAACCTTTTCTGGGATAGTTAAAGCATTGTATTATAGTTAATTGTATTTTGGTGTCCATCTTCTTTGTTAGGTCTTAAGCTTTTAGAAGTCAGGGGTTGGATATTAATTGTATTTGAATTCTCAATCCAGCACTAGTCTTGGGATTTTGAAATACTCAGAATGAATGTACTTTGAAAATATAAAGAGCAGTAAACTTATAACAAATTACTCAATTACATCAAGTAATTTTCTTCAAGGCCCTGATAAAAGATGATAGTGGCTCTCTTTTTGCCTTATATATTCAACCATTCAATTCAATGCAACATATACTGTGCTCCATTTAAGGAGGTTTCATGCATAAACCTCATCCAGGGAGAAAGGGGGTTAATAAGACCTATTTCCCTTCATAATTAAAATATGAAATAGCATGTGATTAATACTAAATTATGAGCATGATCAAAGTGCTTCAGAAGCTCTAAGGATTTGGGATTAATTGAAGGATTGTACATAGAATCAACACTTGAGTTTGGGAGAGCAGTAGGATTTCAGACAAAAACACAGAATGGGACAAGGGCAAGGTAGAGCATTGTAGGTGAAGGGGATTTCATGGTATGCAAAAATGATTACATATTAGATACAGAAGTTATACAGATTTTGTAGTACTTGAGGAGAAGCCTGGAAAATTAGGTAGAAGACTTTCTTTTTTTTTTTAAGAGAGCAAGAGTGCATGAGCAGATGGGGAGGGGAGAGGGAGAGAATCTGGAGCAGACTCCGCCCTAGAGCAGACTCTGCACTGAGTGTGGAGAGCAACGCAGGGCTCACTCTCACAACCCTGAGATCATGACCTGAGCTAAAATCCAGAGTCGGAAGATTAACTGGCTGCCACCAAAGTGCCCCAGTAGAAGACTTACTTAAATACCATACTAAGGAATTTGAAATTATTTCCATGGAAAATTGGAACTAATCAAAAGAGAACAAGAGCAGAAAAACTCTGGTTTACAAAGCTTAGTCTGGATAGTGCCATGTAAAATTATTCTAAGGGCAAACTTTGAAGACATAGAAAAGAATTCAAGCAAAGGAGAGCCTGAGGACTTTGTAAGGTGGCTGTGGAGAAACAAAAAGGAAGGAATGAATGTGGCAGTAAGATAAACTAAAGGATAAGAAACTTAAAATAATTTTGAAATATATTGAATAGATATATAAGTGGTATTATGACAAAGATGACACAAACCTTCAATCTACTAATATTAGTTTTCAACATCTTTGATGCCTTCAAAATTATTTAAAATATTAAAGAAACTAATCATTAGTAATATTCATGTTTATTTTTTACTGAGGTGGTAATGCTATTCCTCAATCTGTTGTCACACTTGTCACACTTGCCATTAAGTGATTCTAACAACCGATGCCTTAAATGTCTCATTTTCCTATTTTAGAGTTCAGGCCTGGAACACTTCTTAATAACTTTAAACAGAAATCAAAAATACCTATGCTGATAACATATACAAATTTAGGAGACTCTAACTTTAGTACAAAACTACGTTATCATCTAATGTTTTCTTTAAAATAGTAATAAACTGTACCTTATTAGTGAACTTTGACTTAGACTCTCCTAAATGCTAAATGGATGTCCCATCTGAAGCTGTAGAAAGGTAACTCAAGGGTCAGTGGCATTGATATGAGATCCTTCGACGGGATGTGCCTCTGTGTCCGGGGAAGATGGTCTGCAGAAGAAAAAAGAAGCAGGTACATACTTGGAGTTACTGTGCTGCTGAGTAACAACAGAATTGGGTTCTGCTGTGTATTGGTTGTAAACTGGGTGTGGAGTCTACTTTGGAATGCAGGAGAAAAGGAAGATGACAGGGCAGGATGCCTCAGGGATCCTCTGGTCTCATCTTCCCTGTTATTTTCCAGTCCCTTCTCACCAAGGATCTGGGGACACATCCTCCACTCCCCCTCTAGGACTTGCTCATCTTTAGATCTCGAGACAGGGCTGATGGGGTGGCCAGGTAATTTGAGAAATCTTTTCCTTAGTAATATACTCAGGCATTTAATAATCAGTCTATCTAGACCCTGATCTTATCTTTGGGTAGGGAAATCATTTAAAACTTATGGGTTAAAAAAAAATTAAAAGGATATATAACACATTTCTTTAGAAATCCTTTCTGGAATCTAGCCTTTTACTATATGATTTGAAAGCATCACTTATTTTATTTTTATTTATTTGAAAGCATCATTTATTAAAGGTGCAATTTATGTGCAGAGCACTGTATAGCATTTTAGTTAATATATGCAGGTAAAAGCATTCTTACATTTATAAAATTTTGATATTTCATAATAGAATGCAAATAATACAGGCCAACTTGACTGAATAAACATTTTTAACTGATCAAAACTGCTTACATGCATCAACTTTTTCAAACATTTTACTGTACTCTTAAACAGTCAATAGTCAAATCCCCATTTATATTATTTTTAAAAGGAGAGAGAAAAACGAGGGGCTGATTAACACAAAATTTAAGATGATGTGATCTATAGGGAAAGAAAGGGAAAGAAAGGGGTTGGGAGAGGCTCAAGGTTACAAAAGTGCTGGTACATTTCATTTCCTAAGTTGGGTAAAGAACGTACATGTCTATCCTATTTACTTCTATGTATGCTATAAATATTATTTTGAATTCACTTAATATTTGATAAAATTATTCAAAAAAGAGAATTACAAGACATGGTTCAAATAATGGTAATGAAATCATTGTTTTTTAAAATGTTAGGGCTGTGGAATTAAGCAATGGACTGTTGTTTTTTAAGATTTTATTTATTTATTTGAGAGAGAGAGCACAAGCAGGGGGAGGGGCAGAGGGAGAGGAAGAGGGAAAGAATCTCAAGCAGATTCTGCACTGAGCACAGAGCTGACGTGGGGCTCGATCACAGGACCCTGAGATCATGACCGGGGTGAAAACCAAGAGCGGGAGGCTTAACTGACTGCGTCACCCCGGCGCTCCAAGCCATGGACTGTTTCTCTAAGTGTCCTGAGTTTTCTGCTCCAATCTATTACGTAAATGGGGTATTAAGTACTATAGGGAAAAGGGAAGTATAAAAACAGAAAAAGACTTAAGTCTGGTGCTAAGGAATTCCAACTCTCCCAGAGACTTCCTGCCTGAGTGCTACTGGCTGTGCAAACAGGCTGTGTGAAACACCAACTCTTGTTTCACACAGGAGAAGACTACAGGCAACTGGTAAGGGTGTGGGTTTTGCAGAGCTCTTCCTGGAGTTCAAATCAAAGCATAGTAATATGGCCACATGATATCAACGAGTTGTCCTCATTTTCCAAAATGATTAATTACCATAGCATCATTTCCTTTCAAAATTCTAGATTAATATTTATTGATGAAAACTAGTATAAGACTGACAGTGGTGGAAAGGTGACACCATTCTTGAAAATGCTCAGCAGAGATACCAGGGGGGTCTATTTCCTCAGGAACTCACCTTAGTCGTTACTTTGTGTTTTTTTCTATTCTTCCTATTCAATTTTTATTTTTCTTTTGGCAACCATATTTGCTCTGAATCGCTAAAAAAATGCCCTAGGTTTTATTATGAAGTGGGATCCTAATTCAGGCTGAATTAAAAGTAAACTACACGGCCTGGGTACATTCAGGATTTAGATCTCCTCATCCTGAAATGAAGTTGAATCAGTAGCCTAAAGGTGAAAGCCTCTAAATCCCTTTATTACTCAAAGCCTATAATCTCTTTGTTTTAACCAAGGATACACAAGAATGGTAGCACTTCCCAGTTAACATGTCAAGAAATCTTTACCTCAGATAACAATCCAGCTCTTTGGGTTTACTCTCTGCACAAAATATTTAACACCCAAAGAGACTGTTTTGAATGTTGTTTATTTTGATGACCAGATAGATTCCTTTGTTTTGCAAAAGCTACATGCCCATTTTGCCTTCTTAGGAAATTTTTGTTCTACCACCCTATCATTATTTGCTACCAAACTTCGCATCTTTTGTTTGAAGCATCTAAAAATAAAAGTAGTTGTTTAACTAATTTTCTCTTGAGCTTAATTTGGCAATTATCAAATCACATTTGTCAATACAACGACTGAATCAGATGTGACCCAGACATCAACATTTTAAAAAGCCTCTGTAGCCTTTCCTATTATTTCAAGTTATAGTAGCTACAAGCAAAATCTTGCTTCGATCAATAGGAAACAAAAATGTACTCTCCTCTGTCATTTCAAAGTCATCTATTAAAACAACTCAAATATTAAATTCAATTGCGTCAGAATACAAATAGAACAGCATAATGAGGCTTACGTTTAGAAATGCAAAGAGCATTTTGGAAGTATTTTAGGAAGAATATAATTTTAACTATTAATATTCTTCCATCATTTGATTTTCATTCTTGTACATCTGGATGTCATAAAAATGCTATTTTTAAGGTTTATAATTGTTTCTCTTTTCCTTTCCTCTCTTTCTCTCTCTCTCTGATTCCAGGGCTGCTATCTCTTGCTACATAGTGAAGCACTTTGGAGAACTAAATTTTTTTTCTCAGACATATGAGGCCGATGTGAATATCAAAATGATATAGAGGACCAAGGAAGAATAACTCTTGAAATCATAATAGTTTACATGAACCCATATTTAATTAGATTCTTGGTAAGTATGCAGTATATTATTAATGACTGCTTATTTACTCAGCAACCGTGTTTGTTTTTGGCAAATTAATTTTATGCTGTGATGTGGAATAATACTTAGCTTTCTGTAACTGTTGAAAATGCACTAGCAATACTGTGTCACGTGCTATGCTTAATGACCATTGCTAAAGCTAGACAGAAATATGGTAAGACAATTAATAGCATTCATTTTGCCTTTACAATTCCTTAAGTTTTCTAATACTAGAAAATACCAATAAAAGCTTAAAAAATTGTTACGTATAGCTGGAACTCAAAGTTTTTTTTTGACATCATTGTAAGGAATACTGTGCATCTTACATATCTTGATATCCTATGTACAGAAAGTGACATCTACTGGAGAAAACAGAACTGAATATTTACTTTCCAAACTCTTTTCCTGGTAAACTTCCAGGCAAGTTGCATTATCCTCAAGATTATCCCAAACTTCTAGAACAAAGAAAGATTTTATTTAGCTTAGTATGGTATAAAGGCCGGCTTGTTTTGGCTATCATTTTGTCAAAGATGCCCTCTGGGAAAAAGTGGTTATGAGGGCTACACGAATGATCTCGTAAGAAACACTACTGAAGATTTCCGGAAAACACAACTCTAGCAAATTCCCTTAAGGGTGAAATTGGGGTTCTATATCACTACAAAGCAGTGAGTGTCCGATTTGAACAGAACTCTGTCGTAACAAACGTCTGGAGACATGTTTGGAAAATGTGTCACTTCTTTAAATGGTCTGGAATAGGAATTATAAAACAAAGTACGGGATTCAAATATATAACTTCTCTCTGATGTAAAGGCATCCCTATGCTACTTTGGAGCCTAATCATTTCTGTTCATTCATGCTAAAAAATGTGTCTAACTCCATGATTTAATCAAACCCTTGTTCTTAGGGCATTAGGGGATACCACCAAGGTATTTTCACACATGGTCAAAACTAAGAAGTGACCTGGAGCTCTGAAAGACAGAACAGACATCAGCTTCTTTCTTGTGACACTAATTCCCAATATTTAAGTAATCACTCTTCCCTAAGGAAAACAAAAGCCTTTCTTATCTTACTAGAAGCTACCGTGCCAGCCATTTTCAAGACAGAAAGAGTGAGGCACAGTTATGTTTGGTGAGTTCACAAATATCCTAAGACTATGACAGTGACTAACAGGCCTGTCTCTTCGGTTCTAGCATATTACCTGTGTGATATTACCAAGACTGCATCCATATTTAGATCTTGCTATATAATCTTCTGTAGTGTAACATCAGATTTTCTACTTCTAATTATCATGATCATTTTAAAAAATTTTTATTTTGTTTTTGTAACAATGCTCTTGCACTCCCTCTGCTGGCCTTGCTAATTAACAAAACCAGGGCCGAAGCAGTTCTGGTGTGTATCTGTGATACCCGTGGATGGGCTGATAAACCAACCCTGTTTTGTCTTGGAACCCAAAAATAAAGTCATGTTGATTGGCCTTCATGTGAAACAAAGGGGCCAAAAGAAAGTTTGTTTGTAGCTAAGGAAAACAAAAAGCATGTTTATTTTTATACATTTAAGAAAGAATCTAACAAAATGGATACATTTACAAATCTTAAAATTGTGTCAATCTTTTCAAATTTAAAAAGTTATATCCTTATCCTATTAAAATGTATATGTATTTAGTAAAAGGCGTATTTCACTACAAGATATATGAAATTTGTATCTCTATGTTTACACACTGGACAATTAAATGAAAGGTTGCCTGGCTCTGTTGGTAGGACTCTGAACACTGATTAGACACGTAACTGTTCAATGGATCTACTTCCCACATCCTAGAGCTCCATTATGGAGTTACAAAGAGAATGACAGCACTTGGCAAGTCCCAGGCCTAATCATAGCATAGAGAAGTGACTTTTGGAAGGTACATTACCAAGCAATTAGGACCCATTTAATAAATTACCCCTTATGGAACACTTTGAACCCTAGTGGTCTGAAGAGGTTAATGCACCTCTCACAACTGAGTGTTACTCACTTTCCAGGGGTAACTTCAAGGTCACAGTTAATCCAAACCTTCTTCTCATCAATGGCCTCTTACTCTTGAGCCCCTACTGTAGTCTGGCATCAGTAAGCCCATATACTTGCATTGCCCCCTGTGCATTTCACATGCTTCATTTTCTTACAGCTGAAACCATTGGGCGGGGTGTTCGTGAGGCCAAATGACTTTGTACTGCACATTAACTTCCTTTGGCTTTCATGCCTCTTATTTGAAGTCTTTCTGTTTTTCTTACTTATAGAGAGTTTTAACTTCTGGGTTTAGTTTAAATGTTACGTCTGATGCAATTTACTTTCCTCCAAAATTGTTGAGTAGCAACCACATTTTAAATGAATCCAATACACAAAATTAGGTTTCAGGATATTATTAAATTTGGAAAAAACCCACAGTAGATATGTATTTGTAAACTAGAATCTTAACTATGGCTAGACACTAAAAACACTAAAAAACACTTAAAATATAACTGCAAGGGAGAAAAAGCTTTGATGCTAGAATAGAATTAGACTTTTAAAGTTTTTATTTTAATTTTTAAAAATACATTCAACTTGAGTTTTTGGAATGAAAATGCTGGTGAAACACTAAGCACATTTATTTTAAAAGGTAGCCAAGGAATGAAAATGGAATATAAAAATATTACTCTGCATTCATAATGGCCAACATTGCTATAACATGTCATTCGTCTGCTGTGACATTCCTGTAAATCATGATCAAAATCATCATGATTTCTAGCACATTTATTGAATGTTTCTTCTATCCAAGGATCTCCTGAGAGCTACAGGAGATGAATAAGACATGGCCTATGACTTCAAGAAGCTTATAATTGTATTGTAGAGCTCAGATATAGGCATGTGGAAAAAGAACCATAATGAAGAGAAGATTATGGTAAATACCAAGTCTGTGTCCACATAGAACTTGCTAAGGGAATTCAGAGAAAGAAGAGGTATCTCTTCAGAAAGGATTGATGAAGAAAATAAAATCTGCTCAAACCTTTTTTTAGAATTTTGGCAGGAAAGCTGAAAATTAGAAAATTAAAGGAAATGCTCCAATGTAGAGAAGTGATTAAAGTTGTCTTTAGTTGTGTCTGTGAACATATTTTGTGGGATGTGTTTGAGAGGCGGCTTTTCAACATGAAAGTGGATGTAAATTGGAATGTTCTACGTTGCTTTATCTTTATCACATACAGAAAAACACATTATCAAATAATGTAATATAAAATGGAAAGTATTAACTGTTGTCAACCTGCCGATCAGGATATTCTTTAAGGCTTTTGGTTGTTGTTTTTTAGATAATATAACTATAAAATGACAAAATAGCCTTTTCTAGGATTTTCAGTGATTCACTGAGTCGTATCTTTTAAAATCTCTGCTCCTTTTATTGTAACTTGGAAAATTTTTCCATATTATAAACTGTGTTTTCTTATATCTCTATAAGAAACAGACTATGTTTGGAAATCCACCTTCCACTTGAATCTACAATATTATTGCAATGTGGGTTTATATGGTCTGAAAGTCTTCTGTATTTGTGCTGTATAATTTGATTCTTATCGAAATTTTTAAAAGTGTCCAGGCCAGAAATGTGACAAATTATTTACGATGTCATAGTTTCAAAGGTCTGTAGAAAGAGCCGAGGATCATGTAGCATACTAGATGTGGTATGCCATGCGGTGTAAGTTCCCCAGTTGTATCTTGAAAGCAACCTCTACTTCCACAACAGAATTGTAAATCAAAAGTCAACTCCTATTTTGTTTAAGATTTTATTTATTTATTTGGGGGTGGGGAGGAGAGTGCGAGCGGGGGAAGGGGCAGAGGGTGAGGGAGAGAGAGACACTCAAGCAGACTCCGGGCTGGACATGAAGCTCCATCTCAGGACCCTGAGATCATGACCTGAGCCGAAACCAAGAGTCAGACAGTTAAGCGACTGAGCCACCCAGGCGCCCCTGAACTACTATCCTTTGTTTATTGGTAGGTAAACATTTTTAAGTATGGTGGTGAGATTATATTGCTCTTCATTCATACCTAGAAGCACTTTAATCTGATTGTTTATTCCATAAGGGAAGTATTACCACATGCAATATTCCCTCTTGTTTTTGCCTCTTGCATTATTCACAGTAGTGCCAGAGCAGATTTATTAATACCAGTCTGCAAATGGCATTATTCCACATACTCTGATAATTCACATCATGGGATACACAACACAGAGTGATAAAAGTAGCACAAATAGAAGGAAATCACATTGTCTATGCATTTTTCCTTCTAGGATTTCTTTTTTTTTTTTTTTAACAACTTTATTTTTTTTTTAAGATTTTATTTATTTATTTGAGAGAGACAGAGCACGAGTTGTGGGGAGGGGCAGAGGGAGAAAAAGAGGTAGAAACTGACTCCCCACTGAGCAGGGAGCACAACACGGGGCTCCATCCCCTAAAACCATGACCTGAGCTGAAGGCAGACGCTTAACTAACTGAGCCACCCAGGCGCTCCTCCTTCTAGGATTTCTAAATGCATCCAAACTGCTCAACAGCAAACCTTTACTCAATGACCACTGTGTTTGGGCACTGCATCCCAAAGATACAGAACTCTATAATTCTTCAAAGAACCTAGCAACTAGCTGGGAAAGGACTGACACATAGGAAACACCAGGCAAACATAATGGCATTCTATAATGACATATTAAATAGTATGGTACAAACTCTTCACACTATACACATATGTGATCCAACACGGCAGCTACTAGACACATGTGGCTATCAGGTACTTGAAATGTGGTTATTGTGAATTGAAAATGCTATGACTATAAAATATACACTGGATTTTGAAGACATAATATGACAAAGAGAATGTAAAATATCTCATTAATAAGTTTAGAATATTGATTACATGCTGAAATACTATTTTGGGTATGTTGGGTTAAGTAAAAATAGGTTTTAATTCTTTTTAGTTTTTTAGTCTAGCTATACAAAACTTAAAATTGCAGATGTGGCCCACATTATATTTCTATTGGACAGTGCTGCTATAATCTTCAAAGAACAGACTCAGCAGCAAGTGCTGAAAAATCTGAAAAACTGGAAAGAACAGGTGAGGTCTCGGTTGGATCTGGAAAGATACATAGGGCTTCAATTAGAAAATGAGAGAAGGATAAGTGTGTTCTTGAATAGAGAATAAATAAATAGATGTAGGACGATAGCTATTGGAAACCTAAGGTTTATTTTAGGTAATAGTGCAGAGTAGTTATCTTGTAAGGGGTAACAAATTCTGAACATCTAATCTACTAAATGGCTACCCATTATTGAGTTAATCATAGCTACCGATTGTTGAGCTCTTAGAATATGAAATTTATATACATAAATTTCCATTTAAACATAAGTCATATAAGGCAATTTTTATCATGTCCATTTCCAGATGAGGACACTGAGATTTAGAATGGCTCAGGGACTTGGTGAATGTCACCCAACTAGGAAGGGATTGAAACCTTGGTGTGTCTGACCCCAAATCTTGTTATTTTCACCACTGTACTTGAGGCAGGTTGACCATGAAGTTAATGATGAAGCTTTACACTTCCACGTCCTACACACGTGTATCCCTTCCATGGAAGGTGCTCAAGTGATGTCATATGCTTTTGGAAAATTTGCCAAAGTAAATGATTTTATTCATAATTGGTTATGACTGCTGTTTCCATTCTGAAGGCAGAGGGAGAAGCAGGCTCCCCGCTGGGCAAGAAGTCTGATGTGGGACTCGATCCCAGGACTCTGGGATCATGACCTGAGCTGAAGGCAGTAGCTTAACCAACTGAGCCCCCCAGGTACCCTACCATGAGTACTCTTAACTTTCACCCCACCACCTCACCTGGGATCTTGAACAAGAGCCAGTGGTCAAATTGTAATATTAACTTGTCCTATAGTACTAGGAGGATGTAGGTCATAGAAGAAAAAAAGAAAAGCTTTAGATGTAAAGAGCCAGAACTAGTTTATGGGATATTCTTCAAATCCTCAGATGTGTAAAATAATAAATGGAGAATTCAATTCTCATTAAAATCTGGTCAAAAAATAATATACTTGATTAAGTAGCTTATACAATTATAAAATAAGGCATATTTGTTTTCTATTTTGATGTGAATCATTCAAAAGAGAATTTAAGAATTCCTGTGTTTATAGACATAAGCCTGTAATAAGACTCTGAACAATGAATATGACCATGGGAAGTCACCTGTTTTTGCATCCTAATGTATGGGGTTTTGTTTTAGCCCATTCAACATGCCTTGTTCTGGTGGAGTCTGGTGGTTCCAGATGATGCAATACATCAAAAATGCCACTGACAGAGCAAAATGGACCAAAACTTTTCTAAACTATTAATAAAAAACGATTTTTGATAATCATGCTATATGAAAGAATGGATTATCTTTCTCTTCTATTATAAAATTATTGTCATATGAAGACAGTAAATAGTATTTTAGAGGAGATGTCAGAAAAAACATTTAAAAATTTTTTTTAAAAACTTAAAAAATAGAGGAGATGTCAGACAGTTAATAGAAACATTATTTTTCTGGATTTTGTGTGTTTGTGGTACTTGTCATTCTTAAGCTTTGTAATTTGCCAGGATTTCTTTCTTATCCTGCAGAAACAGTCACTGTTGGACCTAAGTTAGCAAAGGCAAGTTTTTCTTACATACAGCTTCTCAAACTGTATATGCATCAGGTATTATAAGCTATAGACTCATCATTGAGTTGTATTGTACACCTTCATAGGCTTCATTGTGGATTCTGGGGAAGCATACATTTGTTTAATATATGAAATATTTAAAGGTCACAAAACCTTAAAGCATATGTAGGGAAAGCCTGTCTACTGTGCTATTGATTCATATAACTTCCCTTTGCAAACAGTGGATCAGACAATGAGCAACTAATAAAAGTAGAGCATAGACAGATACTACATTATCTATCCCAAATTCCACAACTGAGGCGATGGTCAGGTTCACTGCCATCGCCAAGAGATTAGACTGCCTCCTACAGTGTAGTGTTGCAGAAACAAGATGATGGTGAACAACAGAAAGACTGAGTGAAGGAGGGTGGGAAGAGGTGAAGGAAATAAATGACCATTTTATTGAGGGCCTGACTCTGTGTCAGGTCTTGTGTTATTCACTCTCACATGATTATCTTAATGAATCTTCAAATGTCTGTAATATATAAAGAAATACCTATGATGCATTACATTCTTATTGCCTGATTTTATGATTTCCTCAGATCTTTCTAGGCTGCTCAGAATCCAACAGAGAATGAGGGCAAAGAAAGAGGGCTTTGGAGTCACACTAAGAAAGTTCAGATAGTTGGATCATGAGAAAAAAATCACCTATTACAGTGAATGACACTGTAGAGATATTTTTCTTGAGAGTATAAATACTTTCTACTCTGGGGAAACATTGCCCACCAAGCCCAAGACCTGTAGGCAGCCACTACATTGTAAGATGCATGATCCAGGTCTGCAAAAAGCAATTCTTTTTCTATTTAAGAAAGCAACTTAACTTAGATTTATAAATATGTATTCCACTAATCATAATGTTGTGAAGCAATAGTTCTGGTTCATGTTTCTTGAATTTTTTTCATGTGTTCCTGAATTTAATATTGAACACTGGGAGCTACATGATTTTTTTAAAAACTGCCAACCAGATTTCTTAGGATTCAAGAAAACATGTCTTCCAGGGAGTGTCCATAATTATATTTATACCCTAGATCAGTACTATTTTGGGGGGACCGTTAAGTCCAGGGACTGACTGGGCTATATAGATCTATCTGTTCAGTGGCATCTTGAGTGTGAAGGAGTTCCCAACAAAAACTTTGAGGAGACATACCTAATTCTGCCAGTGTCTCTTCCATGTGTTTTTATTTTGTATCTATACAGTATAACCATATATACTAGTTTGCATAAGAGGAGATATGAATTATATCACCCCTTACACATACTCCATGCCACTACTTCCTAATGTGGCTTTCTTTGGAACAGATCTTGAAATCCTGTTTTTCATATTGTGGGCTACTTTCAAATATTGTTTGATGATCTCATTATAACATTCTCTTTCTTTTTGGAAATTAGCTTCAAGTATTATCAAAGGCTCTCATGCCATACTATATTCTTGGAAATAGTAGTAGGAATTTAATATAAATGATAACATATGTAAACAGAATCATAGGTGAGCCCTATAACACAAGCCATTTTGAATTGAACTTACAAACAGGTGAGAAAAGTTTAAATATGAGGAGTCTGGATCTGATCATTTTTGTTTCTTTTTTTTTTTTAAGATTTTATTTATTTATTCATGAGAGACAGAGATTGAGAGAGAGGCAGAGGGAGAAGCAGGCTCCCAAGGAGCAGGGAGCCCGATGCGGGACTCGATCCCAGGACACTGGGATCATGACCTGAGCCGAAGGCAGACGCTTAACCATCTGAGCCACCCAGGCGCCCTCATTTTTGTTTCTTTGGAGGCTTCTGTTGCCTTCAATGTCAAGAGTCTGTTGTACATGGCGTGAAGATACAATGCAGGCTGGACAATGATGTGCTTGCTTCAACTAGGGGCGCCATCCTCACAGCATTCTCTCTGTGCCTGACAGAATTGGTGCCTGATGATTATTACCTCAAGGTATATTAAGTGTCCTCAAAAGCAAGCAAACAGCCATACCATAATATTTACCTTGAAATAAATGTCATATCTCAACAGCAGAGTGTATTTCTGACATTACAATGAAATTTAGAGAAGAAAGTAATTTTTAGAAACCTACTGTATAAGAACATTTTCTGCAAGACCCTCTTTTTCTAACCGACGGGCACTTCCACAAAATTATAAAGGGTTTAATAAACTTCAAACTCTCTGGATGGAAAGGTTTAATCCAGACATTCACACAGTTTGATAGCCAGATGCATTATCCAGGAGTAATTATCAAAGACAACTGAGATACCAAGAATTTAGGCTGAAGCGGATAAATGAATTTTATCCAAGAGTCCAGTTTCAGTGCAGTAAACTGAAGACATCCCAAACAATGTCACTATCGCACCATATTCAACTTCTTAAAACTAAAGTCATTTTTTTTGCCCAGGAAAATTCTGAGAAATTGGATGACAGTATATTTGTTCACTGACATCAGAAAGAGGGCCAGCATTGGAGAGTACAATGAACAGTTATTAAATTGAATATCAGTATCTAGTTCTTCATAAAAATTTCAAATGATATGGGGCGCCTGGGTGGCTCAGTTGGTTAAACATCCGACTCTTGGTTTAGGCTCAGGTCATGATCTCAGGGTCTTGAGATCAAGCCCGACATCAGGCTCCACGCTTAGCAAGGAATCTGCTTGGGATTCTCTCTCTCCCTCTCTCTCTTCCCCACCCCCTGCTCTTTTTCTCTCCAAAATAAATAAATAAATAAAATCTTAAAAAAAATTTTTTAAAAAACATTTCAAATGATACATTTCAACCCCAGTACTTTTTGGAGCTTTGAACACTGGAAAAAAAGAATTATTTATCATTAATTTACATAAGTGCATTATGTAAAAATGTAAATATTCACATTTTTTTCATTATCTAAATTTTATACCAACAGTGAAACTTTAAACAAGTACAGCTAGAAATTGTTACACCTTGTTCCATAACAGCTCATTCTACGGATTATTCACTGATTAAAGCTCTCTGCCCTATAGTGCTGATCCCCTTCTGCATGCTTCAGAATCTCTCACTGCCCCTTTGGAGTAGAGACATGGCTCTTCTCTATTCTGGGGAGTTTCATACTTAGTTACACAACTGTAGTACTTGATATATTTTTATTTAAAGCATAGAAAGAAGAGAAAGTCTTAAAAACCTGTTGGTATACATGGTCATGTTTACTACATAATAAAATAACCTGAAATTTGGCAAGTGCATCATTTTTAAGAATATACTAACTTAATTTATAAGTTTACTGCCAGTATTAGCTACTGTTCAATTTTCATGTTTGTGGCCCCACCCTGGGCAGAAACCAAGGCCTTGCTGGCATCATGACCAGTAAATGGCTCTATTTACAAGGAAGAAAGAAATGGGTTTGTTGGTACATGTCTTCATGGCATGCTGCTAAAATTTCATTTTCATTTTTTTTTCAAAATTGCAAAATACTCAGATCATATTTTCTTAATTTTGACTTGACTACAATTATTGAGCAGCATTTGTGAACTGGCAGTATTGTGATTTATTTTTAAGCAATACCAATTGCTTCCAAGTTTACAATCTTTCATCTGCCATTTACTTGTGATTGACGCTACCAGAGCTGAAACCAGAACCCCCCCCTTCGAACCAGTTTATGGCTCTTTGCTTTTTTTAAATTTTAATTTAATTTTATTATGTTATGTTAATCACCATACATCATTACATCATCATTGTTTGCGTATAACACCCAGTGCTCCATTCAGTATGTGCCCTCTTTAAAACCCATCACCAGGCTAACCCATCCCCCCACCCCCCTCCCCTCTAGAACCCTCAGTTTGTTTCTCAGAGTCCGTAGTCTCTCATGGTTCGTCTCCCCCTCCAATTTCCCACCCTTCATTTTTCTCTTCCTACTATCTTCTTCTTTTTCTTTTTTTTCACATATAATGTATTATTTGTTTCAGAGGTACAGGTGCCTTTGCTTTCTGTTTTGAAGTGGAGGAATTTAAGTGTGATGGGTTTGTTTGGACTTTTGAAAGAGCTGATCTTATCAACCTTTAGGATTATTTGTTTTGGAACTCCAGACATCAAATAAAGGTAGAACTATTGATCAGATGATTTGAAGACATGGATGTGGACACCAAGGTAGTAATTTATTTTATCAAAACAGTGAGCATAAAACAATAGTTTGGAACTAAAATTTATAGTTCATCTAAAACTGGTAAAATTCTTAAGACATGGTTTTAACTTAAAATATTTCCTTGATGATTTGTTCATTGTTAATTCTCAGAAAATATTAACCATTGCACTCAATCCTTTTTCTACTTTACTGTTCTTTTAGAAGAAATTTGCTTGTTATTACTCAGATAGGAATTATTTTCCCATGAGCAACTTATTATATATTTATCTAAATTAAATCTCATTCCATTTAAATTTTTCCTCCTAAGATCTTCCACTGTGCTTGCAGTTCTTTATATTTTGGTATGCTCATAGCTATTTACTTTTTCCATCAGGGCATTAGTTTGGACACGTCATTTAGCACTGGTCCCAACCCTATCCCTATAGAACCCTACTGTCCCCAATTTAATAATGCATTACTAATAGTTGCTTATTATTTATAGTCCATCAGTCAATTTGAGAATAATCCTAATATGACAGAATCTTACCAATCTTACCAATGTCTCTATTCATTGTTATTTGTTTCCAACAGAAATCTGGGGAACTTAAAGGAGCTGCTTCTAGCAATCTATTAAATAGTCTTCATGGTATGTCTTGGAAAGAAGATGGCATAT
This sequence comes from Neomonachus schauinslandi, assembly GCF_002201575.2. Taxonomy (NCBI): domain Eukaryota; kingdom Metazoa; phylum Chordata; class Mammalia; order Carnivora; family Phocidae; genus Neomonachus; species Neomonachus schauinslandi. Next base: position 78,488,394 of record NC_058411.1, read on the forward strand.
TTTTGCTATTTTAATTTGCTTAATGTAAAATTATGCTACTTGGAATGAAGCTTTCAAGATAAGGAATCATCTAGTGCAAAGAGGAGGGAAGGATTGGGCATTGTATTTTGCAGAACCCATGCCATCTTTATTACCTTAAACTTTTTCTTGCCTTAGTTGCCTCCAGCCCACCTTACCTCCTATCTAACTTTGTAGAAGTTGGGGGAAAACAGTAACCCAATTCTAAGACATAGTGAAAATAATATGAAATAACAGATATAAATGAGTTTGGAAAATCAAAACCATTTACATGTATTTCTTTTACAGAAAGAGGACTTTACGTACTCTGAGGAGTATGCACAGATACTTTTATACTATTTTGCCTGCTTCTTGCGATGTTAATGACGTATCTGCATGGAGTATATGACATACATGTTTCACTTGTAAAATAAAATCTCTGAAATAAATATTTTAATATAAAATTCACTATTATCAATGTTACATATTAAGCTTCAGAGTGAAGAGTTCCAAGAAATCTTAGAGAAAGTTACTGGAGCAAAGGTAGGCTCTTCCAGAAAGGAGTGCAGTGCCTCCTCAGGCCCGGCAGGCACTCAGTCCTTCATTTACCCTGTGGCTCTTTAGTGAGTTCAATTCTCCCTTTTTCTCTATCTCAACTCCCATGACAGGCCAACAAATAAAGGCTTTCCCTATCTTGGTAAAGTGGTGACTTAACTCTCCTATTTGCAATATTTAAGATTCTGAGTATCTGATCTGGAATCACTGTTACCCATTTTTTTCTGCAACCTTTCATCTGTTTTCTAGTTTTTATCATTCTTACAAAATAGCTCTCATATAAATCCCCTATAGCCTTTGTGGATGGAGTGTGAGGAGGTAAGTATGACGGAGTTGAGCTTTTGAAAAGCCACCTGGAATGGTATGCTCTTTTAGAATTGGGCTTTCAGTACTGCGTGTTGGTTTTCTTGGGAGACAGGCAGGTAGGTGCAGCTGCTGGAAAAGACACCAGATGCCACAAAATCTCCAGAGCCTGAAATTACCCAGAGCAAGTCCAGTTTATAGAATTCATACATTCATATACAGAAAACTGTTAAGACTCTGAGTTGAGATATATACTTCCTGAAACAATAGCCAAAAATGTCACCAAGTTCTAAAGATCAGCTTACTGAACTGTTTTCCCTCTAAATTCTAAGATCTGGTCCTGTAGGAGGTTTACAACTCCAAGAGGAAGATGGAGGAAATCACAGTGACCCTCAGGCTACGTGAATTTACCCTGCCACTGTCTTTCTATTCCTAGCAATAGAGGTTATTCCCTATCCCCCACTCTGTGTGAATGAGAAAAATACCAAGTAAAAGCTTTAAATTACTCAACAACATGCAAACAATTCACTATACAACCTTTGCAACAAAAAAGCAGTTTCTCTCGAGATTTGTGAGAAAGTGAGAAAGGGGTTGAGAAAATGCAAATCTTTCTTAAAAGAATGACATAAATTTCTAAGTACTATGGATACTTACCCAGAGTGAATCTCAGAAAAGGGTAACAAGGATGGTTAAGGAAACAGGAAATTTTACATCTTATGGAAGATGCAGAAAAAAAAAAAAATAGAGAAAGTAGCTTGATGGAAATCTTTAGCTTTCTGAAGGCTATGGTGAAATCTGCCAACTAATAGGCGAATAGGAAGTCACACCGTGAAATTAATAACCAGTAAATTTAGAACAAAGAAAGCAGAAATGCTTCTGCACAGCATTTAAGCAGCCTGTGGCACTGACAACTGCAGGAGGTCAGAGAGTTAAATGCTGCCGAACCAGAATTAAAGAAGTGCAGAGTAACACTGTCATTCTTACCATCGTCATTTGCAGTTAGTTGGATGATGATTCGGGTGACTTCATCCTTTGCTTTAGAATTTAATTATGATTGCACTTTGTGGAAAGCTAATAAGGATGTAAGACAAACAGCACGAGTGGAAGTAGATAAGGGCCCCTCTCTGTAAGCCCACAAACACACTGAACACAAGAAAACTCTCAAATGATACAGACAACCGCCGAGTTTCCAAATCTCGCAGATACGTGGGTAGTCTGAATCTGGAGAAGTTTTCATTCAAACTTCCCATCTTCAGGCACAACAACATACAATAATTCTTGGGAAATTAAAAATCTTCTATTTCCATGATCCACCTGAAGAAGATTTTTTATTTTCCCACTTCCCCAAATTCAATCTTTCGTAAATCCCTTTCTCCTGCTCTGTTAATCCCAGCTGGAACCCCACAAACAATGTCTTTTGGTGAATACTGGGTTTGCTGGAGCTGCTGCTGCTGCTGGTCAACAATACCTTGTGGTTTTTCATAACACAGGAACGGCAGAATCTCGGGTGGATGAAAGATGCTCCACCTAAGATCATCAGTACATCAAGTACTGCAGCAGCCAGGCCTAGTCCCAGTTCTAAAAAGAGGCAGTTTTATCAAATGAGTCTTAAATGTGATTTTTAGTTTTATTGCTAACTATAATCAATGCTTAGCCATTGATTATCACCATTCTTTTCATGCATATAAGGATCTGTGCGTCCCCCTCCTTACTTTTTCACCCCAGCATATTATTGTCAGCTTGCATTAATGTTCAACCAGGAATTACTCGGTGTGATGGGGAGGTAAAAAGATAGGGGCATTTACTTTTTCATTAATCTCTTCCTTGCCATAATTAGCAAAGGTGTAAATATTAACACCTCTGATCTAGATAGGAGTTGAAACTATTATTCATAAACTCGTTGCCACAGAGGCCACATTCTTCAAAAACAGTGACACCTGACCATTTCACCCAGTATCTTCATTTGTTCATATTTTGGCTGCTAAGCATTCCACTTCTCTGCTACTGTAATATAAACAACTGAGCTCCATTAGTTTGTATTATTTTTCATTAACTTTAGAATTGCTAGGTTAAAACTGAACAATGTGTTTTTTGGTTGTTCTTTTTTTTTTTTTCCTTTTTAAATGTAGTTGGCCTTTTTTTCCCTACCTTAAATAAATAATTTTTTTATTTCAGTATTTTCATTGTAATCATGGCTATAATTGACAGCTTTATAATACCAGGGGGCACAGTTGAGGTCTCTTTCTCTTTTCAAACACTCTTCTCCATCCACAGCAAGGGCTGTTTTTCTTTGTTTCTTTGCTGTCTGAGAAGAGGCAGAAGATCAGAGAGAGTTTCTGGCGGTGGTAGAATATTACATTCCATTGTAACTAGTAGATTACATAGACTGTGCGACTAAATATTCTGTGAAAACAACTGAAAATGACTTCTCCTTTTCCTGTGCAAATCTAATGTTTTCATAAATCTAGAGGAAAACCTTATGGTTTTGAAAACCTGAAATATTTGTATCCACTTTTTAATTGTTGATGTGCTGATGTCAAGCCACCACGCTGGGTATTTTTAGTACCTATCCCCATGACTGATGGTGTGTGTAGAAATCAGAAGTAAGGGTATCACTCCTGGCAGAATTGGAGTGAATTAGAAATTCTGTTTTCAAGACAATTTAAAATATTCACTTTTTAACCTCCTTTTAAAGCTACTTCTTGCTGTATTTTGCAAGGGTGGGGACTTAATGCATGATGCCTACACATGTGTACATAATATTCTCTACCTTTTGTCTTTAATATTCCTTGGTTTTTAATTATTAAAGATAAGTATTTGAATTATAAATATTCTAGTTATACAGGAATAGGCAAAGCAGGCATATACCCTCAGGCAAAATTCTTCCATTATCCATAATCCTTCTGCCTCCTGCCTCCACTTCTCTGCTTCCTATCTTTATGTCGCCTCAAAAAAACACACAGAGGCATTCTTTTAAACCCACCTTCTCCTCCCCACTTAAACCACAGAAATCCCTTCTCAATATGTATAGGGGCTTCTTCCTTGAAGTGGGATGTCATACTTGTCCTAAATATAATAAAGTGCTATCTTCAAGGCATTTCTGCATCCAAAACACTCCCCAGAAACCTGCCGAGCCCTCCCATCTAACCAGTCTGAATGTCACAAATCATAGCCCAGAAACTGCTTTATAGTGAATCATTATCATTGTCAGGAATGACTTGGCAGAGAAAAAAAAAAGCTTTCCATTAGAGAACTGAGGGAGAATATACAAATGACAGCATTGTCATTCCACTCCTATTGTTTTATAAAGCTCTGAACTGATTAGTAAGAGTTTATTACAGGGAAATATGACTGTGAATTTCATGCATTGTGCTAGGTATTGTCATATCTTCCTCTCACATTTTAGAGCTTCATGGTTTATTTTAAATGCTTTGTTTTTAGAATTCTGCTTGCAGTGCTGAATGAAGTTTTATAGGATGAATAAAGGTGCTAAAAAATAAATATGTATATGTTTGCAAAACAGCTGACCTGATTTTTTGTAAGTGAAAAGCCATTTTTGTGGCCACTTGTCTGGGATCTCAGTCTTCCTGACTCTTTTGCCCAGCAGGGATGTGACTAAAAGGACCAGGATGTTGCATCAAGGATGGACAAGAGTGAATTTGGATGAGTATTCTCTGTCTTTGATGGTGGGTCTTGTATCACTTTCTTAAGTTGGGAGGCGAGTAGGGTTTAGAATCCTTCGTTTCTTTGCATTTATCTGAGTTTACATTCTGTACATTAGAACAGCTAACCAAGAGTTGATTACCTAATAGTCCTCTGCCTCCTTTACCCCTCCTGAGTGTAGTAGATGCAGTTGGACCTACCAGATTTTCACTGAGCTGGAAGCACTCATTCCCCAAGGGCCAGAGTGTTCCTTGCCATTGTTTACAGTCAAGCACTTCCCTAGAAATTTCCCTTGGCCAGAAGAGGCTATCCTCCCCAAAGTTTCAACCTACCCCAGGTCCAGCCTGAATCCAATCACTAAACCATGCCTCAGTTGGAGAGATTTCTGATGGATCATCCCAGCTTCAGGGTACCCAGTGGCTGAGGCTGAGGTGGAAGCCTCTGTTGTGACTGCATCACAGTTCAACATCTCTCAACAAATCTTTTTTATCTCTCCCTTATACATATCATATCTGAGAGGATTCCCCAATAAACCACCTGTATGCAAATCTCAGGCTTAGAATTTCTTCTTACAGGAAATCCAACATATGACAGTTGATACTGGGGATGAACCTAGGAGGTAGGCTCTAAAGGATTTTAGGGTTCAATTATCTACTGGCTGGCTGGTAATTAGGACTCCAACACTGGTGATAGAAATGGTATCAACTGTTCTGGGATGTAGCATTGGTGCAACTGTTAAAACTTTTCCTGATGTTGAATTGTGATGGGATATTCGTGGAAGAGAAGAAGGCATTGCAAAGTGTAGTATCTTAGGTGCTTGAGAGTTTCGGAGTAAATAGTAATTAAAGGACTACAGAATTGGATAGCTTTTGCTGCAAGCTATCCATGCACTGGAGAAGACATGAAAGGCTGAGGGTGATTAATCACCAAATTAAGGTGAGGTATAAAAGCCAGAGGGCCCCCTTGGCAGCATATAAAGAGACTCCCATCTCCTGCAGCTGGAAAGTGAAAAAGCTGAGGTTCTGACTCAGGGCTTAATAACACAAGTAGATTATCTCCAGAGATGTTTGAATTTTTAACTCCGAGTTGTCTCTACCAAAGTCTGGGTCCTGACTGGGAAGGAATGGGACCCCTGGGTCAATACCTTTCAAAATACTGAATCCCCCAATTTCCCTGACCCTCTAAGCCTGCAGCAGTGGTCAACGTTTCCCCGTCAAAAGCTAATGTTCCTCCCTTATTTGAAGAAATGCAGAGACCTCTGACCAGTAAGAGAGCATGTGCCCCTTCCCTCAGAACCTATTTTCACCTCCCCTTCTGGTTACCAAAACAATAATGAGGATTAAGGCACAGCACATTTCAGCTGGGGAAGTGTTGGACCTGAGGTGCTGCAAGATCCAGCCAATATGTAGCTATGAGATCCAGGAGAGTATGTTTGGAAACAGGATCCCAAAGATGTTGAATTAAGGGGGCAGAACATAAAGTTGGAGAGGAGAATTTATTGATAAGAAAACACTATTCTGTGCAAAGGATGTAAACCTCTGTCAAGGACTCCAAGAGAAGAAGCTAATATGCTACCATAATAGCACTTAGAAGTTTAAAGAAAGTGATAGCTCACACCAAGTGAAGTAGAAAGTGCTATGGATGATTGTAGAAGGGATCGAAAGATCCAGAGAAGTGGGAATCCTATAGTAGATATATATAAGGCCAAAACCCACCACCTGAATGTGTTCCATGGGAAGGCCTAAATGAAACTGTTTACTAAAATAAGGTGTGAATTGGAGAAAGGAACAAGAGTATCAATGAAATGCTCAGTGGCTATCTACTTTAAGCCAGGGCTCATCATAGGAGATTCTGTTATAGACACTGTTTCCATGATAATAATAGGGATGATAACATACAGATATAATAGAGGCCAGAGAGTGACATTTTATCAGCAGCAGCAAGGTATGTACAATTGTCATAATGAGTGACAAGTCTGGAGTAGCAGCCAGGGAGTCCTCACTGGCAGAGAGCTACAGAGATGGTAAAAGAATCCAGATCACTAAGGGCAAGATAGTTGGGTAGTTGATGAGGAAACTGCTCAATCTATAAAATCAGAGGAATACAGGAATGGATAACCACAATGAATGAGAGCAACTCCTCCAAAAGTATGTCATGATCTCTTGCCCAGTTTCTGAGCCAGTTGTCAGACCCCAAATTCTTGACAGAGGACCCTGCAGCACCATAAAAAGTGCATACGGTAATGATTCTTAGTCCTTTCCCAAAGGGACTTCAGGCTAATTTATATGAGTAGCTACTCACTAGAAGGCTACTACCCACATATTTTGAGGGTTGTTGACCCAGACCCAAAGCATCATTTATGACCCGTTAGCAGGAGGGTAACTAAGGCTAGGAAATAAAGTTTTGGCTCAGATGCAAGCTCAAAATTGGTCCACTGGGTCCAATTTTCCCAGTCCCAGCATAAATACTTGGAATAGACGCTTCTTCATATTTGGTAGAATTCCCACATCTGTTCCTTGGTCTGTGGGATTAGACCTATCGTATCAGGGAAAGTCAAGTGGAAGCCTTTGAAACTGCTTTTCCTCCTAGACAATAAAGCAAATAAAACAATTATATACCAGAGTGAATGGAAGAAATTAGTGCCACCATTGAAGAACCAAGAGACAAGGAGCAGTGGGCCCTATCATACCCTCATTTAATTCAGTGTTCTGGCCCTTACAAATACCAGACTGATCCTGCAGGATGATGTTGGACTACTGAAAATTCAACCAAGTAGAAGCAATTGTAATGTTGTACCAATTGTGGTATCTTTGCTAGATCAGATTTACCTGGCCTCACGTACAGGGTATTATCTATTAATTTGGTGAATGTGTTTTAATTCCTATCTGGATGATGCAATAGAGCAGTTGGATTCATGTGGGCTGGACAACAACGTACATTTACAATCTTTCCCAAGAGCCATGTCAGTTCTTCAGTCCTATGTCATACCATAGTCCAAAGGGACCTGGACTATCAGAAAATTATGCAAAGAACCACATTGGCCCACTATATCAATGACATTATGTTAATCAAACCAGATAAGCAAGAAATGGCAAGTATGTTGGAAGACTTGAAAAGACACATGTGCTCCAGAGAGTGGGAGATAGGCACTTTGTGAAGATTTAGGGGTCCACCATATCAGAAAAGATTTTAGGCTTTCAATGGTCTAGAGATGTCAGAACATTTCCTTCAAAGCAAATAGAAAATTTTATCTCGCATATCTCACAATCCCTAGTAGGTCCCTTTGGGTTCTGGAGACAGCATGTTCCATATATGTGAGTATTGCTCTAATCCATTGACCAAGTCACATTGAAGATGTCCAGATATGAATAGGATCCTGAGCAGGAACGGGCTCCACAGCAGGTCTAGGCTACAGGGCAACCAGCCCTTCTCTTTGGGCTGTAGGACCTGGTATGAGAATTATCAGTGGTGGGAAAAAAGTTGTGCGGAGTTTACAGCAAATCACAATAGGAAACCATAACATCAAACTCATGAGTTCTGAAGGACTATATGCTCTGCAGCAGAAAATTTCACACCATTTGAAACATTGCTTCTGGCATTCTACTGGGCCTGATGCTGACCCTAGGACACCGCATGACCAAGTGGCCAGAAATAACTGTCCAACATGATCTGAGCCCAACAATCTATTGTAAGATGAAAGTACTATATTTTTGGCCAAGAACCAGCAAGGCCGGAGGATGATCAAGTGTCGAGCAGAGGGGCCGCATTCCCATGAATCCACCCACCACTGTTATACCAGTGCCTCATTTTTTAGCTCACATGGAAGCCTACGTGTGATTGACAGTTTTGATTAGCTGATCAAGAAGAAAGAGAACCTGTTTGGTTCATAGCTCAGTATGTGAGTGCATGCTAAAAACAGACTGCTACAGTATAAACCAATTGCCCTAATCAATGGCCATTTTATGACGCAAGGCTATATACCCAAAAGGTAGAATACACAGGCCTGGAAACCGAGAATAGAAGTAGGAGTGGGCTTTTTTTTTTTTTTTTCTCCCATCAGTACAGTGACCCACTTGCAAATGTGTGCTTCCTGTCCCCAAACCTCTGCAAGCCTTGAGGTCCTGGTTCACCAAAGGGGAACCTTCTACCAGGGTAAATGGTTAACAGTCCAATTAAACTTTAAGCTATGATCGCCACCTGGTCACCTCACACACACACCCTGGCACCAGAAATTTCTGAAATTCCATTACAGGAAACATGCATTCAGTACTCCTTTTGGTACTCTCCTGTCCAGTGTTGATGGTAAATGGACAAGTGCATCATCAGCTGAGAAGGGTATAGCGATCAGGGGCTCAAAGATGGGGATCTGCCAAAGGAAAAGAAAACACAATTCAAAAAGATATCTGCACCCCCATGTTCATAGCGGCATTATTTACAGTATCCAAGACATGGAAGCCAACCTAAGTGTCCATCAACAGACAATGGCTAAATAAATTGTGGTATATACACACGATGGAATATTATTCAGTCATAAATATGAGGAAATCCTGCCATTTGCAGCAATACAGAGCGTAACCCTTGAGGGCATTATGTTAACAAGGATAAGTCAGACAGAGAAAGGCAAATACTCATTTATATGTGGAACCAAAAAAGAAAAGAAAACCCCAAACTCATAGAAAAAGAGATCAGACTTGCGGTTACCAGAGGTGGGGGGATAGGGAGGGGAACTGGAGGAAGGTGGCCAAAAGGTACAAACTTTCAGTTATAAGATAAATAAGTACTAGGGATATAATATACAAGACGACTATGGGTAAATCTGTTATATGATACAGAGGAAAGGTGTTAAGAGAGTAAATCCTAAGTCTTCTCATCACAAAGAAAATTTTTTTTTCCTTTTTCCCCCATCTCTTTTTTGTATCTATATAAGATGATGGATATTAACTAAACTTATTGTGGTCATCATCTCACAATATAGGTAAGTCAAACTTTTATATATGCTGTATATATACTGAAACTCATACAGTGGTGAATGTCAATTATATCTCAATAAAATTTGAAAAAATTACATAAGCATTCAGATGCTAATAAATATATTCACAAGTGACAATCATGAGAAGGAATTAATTTACCAAAAGAACTGTAATAAATTCCATCTGCAAATTTTCCTGCTTTCCACCCTGCCCCCCGGACAAATGGGGATCTGATCTCGGTCACTCTCTCCCCCATTCCCACTGGTAAACTAGTGACCAGTAGGGATGATAACTGTGGGTGAGGCAAGTCTAGAATGGGTTACAGAGGAGGGAGATGGTGATTATTAATCGTGGCCATGAGATAGTTGTAGAGTAGGTTGTAGCTCATTTCACAAAACTTCCTCTTAAGAGTTTCGTTAGGAGAAAAGATGAACTAGGATCTTGGAGGAGCTACTCCCGGATGTGGTGAACTTACTGTCTGAAGCAAGTGAATCTGAGTGGTAAAAGAGGTTGACTATGGTGGATGCTGGAATGTGCCACCCAAACTCCTCCTTTAGGACAAAAGACACTCATTCCCCAGCTTCCAGGTGTGTTGATGACTCACAGCTGACTTCAATCCAGGGTTGTTTTCTGCAGAAGGCAACCACCTTGTCCCAGGCACCACTCTCTACCTGGGGGCAGCTTCTATCCAATGACTGGTCAATGCAGGGGTAGGGAGGCCTGGCCCTTTTGACTCAAGTTGGGACATCTTTGAAGGGCTATCCCAGATTCAGCACTCTAGGGGGCCCCTGTCGTAGTCTAACCACAATTCACATCTCCCTCTTCTTACTTCACTCCCTTGCAGGTATGGTATGGGAAAGCAATTCCTAACAGACACCTGCCTCTCTTTCAGGTCTGCTTTTGAGGAACATGACCTGCAGAATCATGGGACTCCCAGTGTAAAAAGTTTTGATAGGATGAACTGGATTGTTTAATAAAACTGTCCAACCCTTCACTTCTCTTCATTGATTTGACTGGATAATGTTCTGGGAGGAGACATTTGGGCATAAACTCCTCAAACAGAATACTGTCAAAAGTTACTGAAGATATTTTAAGGACCATTCTAAAACTCAAAGTATTATTAATTGTTTTTCTTTCATTTTGTTTGAGACAACATACGTTAATGCTAAGAAATGTTGCATTCTCTCTGCATATTAAGTATAACAAAGGAAGTTGGTTTGATCAATATGGTTTTTTTTTTTACAAACACGCATATTGCATATATGCTGTAAATTTACCACCTCCATAAAAGGCAGATACACTGAATTTTGCCTATTTAGCTGTCTGTGAAGATAAAAATATACTGAACCACAAGCGGTTAAACACAATAAGAGTGCCATCTTGTGTAACACTCAGCTAGGCCAAGGCAGACAGAACTAATCTGATTTGACACCACCAAGCCCCACTTCACCATGTTGCTCTTGGCAGAATTCCCACTGAAGTTCATATGTCCTTTGCTAGAGCAAGGACCATAGGATGGAGTTCATGGATTTCCTCCACTGAAATGTGAAAGTCAGACTTTATTCCTCGAGCTTTCTTCACATTCTAGTATAAGATTTTCATATGAAATTTTAGTCAGATGTAGGCAGAGGCTGGAAGAAAATGAAAGAGGATGGAAAGCATCACAAGGACATCATTCTCTGCTGGTAATCAATTGGGTTGAATCACCACATTCTTTTTTTTTTTTTTTTAAAGATTTTATTTATTTATTTGAGACAGAGAGAATGAGAGACAGAGAGCATGAGAGGGAGGAGGGTCAGAGGGAGAAGCAGACTCCCTGCCGAGCAGGGAGCCCGATGCGGGACTCGATCCAGGGACTCGATCCAGGGACTCCAGGATCATGACCTGAGCCGAAGGCAGTCGCTTAACCAACTGAGCCACCCAGGCGCCCGAATCACCACATTCTTGATGTGGTTCTCCAGCGAGATACATAGACAGACTTTATGCAATAAATGATCACGCAGATCCAGTCAACCTAAAAACGTTAGTCAGAGAACTGGTTCTGTAACATTTTGATTTCTTAGTGGAGAATAAAATGAAGTGACTCACTCCTCCTAATATTTCTAAAAATACTTTAATTTTGTCCCTATAGTTAGAACCAAAACATTCCTGCATAACTACAAAAAAGTTAAGTGTTCATCATTCTTACATCTTAGAGCAAGGCCAGCTTTTTATTCAAATACAATGCCACTTGCAAGATATTTCATCTTTTTTTTAAAGGTTTTATTTCCAACTATAAAAATTATATATGTTCATGGTGTAGATAATTAGGAAAATACAATGCAGCCACTAAATGCATTTTATGATCTTTGAATTATGTTAGAAAATGCTTGTGTTACAATATTAACTGGAAAAAAGGACAGAAAAATGTATATATTATATATACAGCATGTACTGTGATTTACCTATTTCCCTATTGTGCAACATATATGTGCTAATTATTCATGAATTAAAATACTACTGTGATGAACATTTTTGTGCATGACATTTCCCCACATTTTGGATTATGTTTGAAGGATGTGGTGAATAACTAGGTCAAAGATATGGGCACTTTAGTGTTTTACCATTTGATAATTGTTGTTTCACGTATTGTTTCTAGCAATGTATGAAAGTATTCATCTCATTTTATGCTTGGAACTGAGAGTCTGAGGGATAAAATATATATGAATTTTGCTTTATTGTTATTGATCAAAAAACTTATACTCAAGAGAATACATCTCAAAACTATCTTTTATTAAAAAAATCTTTTTTAAAAATTAATATATAATGGGGCACCTGTGTGGGTCAGTTGGTTAAGCAACTGCCTTTGGCTCAGGTCATGATCCTGGAGTCCCGGGATCGAGTCCCGCATCGGGGGTCTCTGCTCGGCGGGGAGTCTGCTTCTCCCTCTGACCCTCCCCCCCTCATGCTCTCTCTCTCTCATTCTCTCTCTCTCTCAAATAAATAAAATCTTTTTTAAAAAATTAATATATAATGGACATATAGCACTAAGTTAAGATGTACAATGTATTAATTTGATACATTTATATACTGTAATATGATTACCACCATAGCCTTAGCTAACACCTCTATTGTGTCATATTATTATTATTATTATTATTATTTTGGTGAGAACAATTAAGATCTACTATCTTAGCAACTCTGAAGTTTATACTATAGTATTATTAACTATAATCACTATCCTGTAGATTAGATCTCCAGGACTTATTTATCTACTAGTTGCAAGTTTATACCCTTAAACAACATCTCCCCATTTCCTCCCCCACCCTCCAGCCCCCATTAATCACCATTCTATTCTGTTTTAACCTTTTTAGATTCCACATATTAGTCTTTGCCTGTCTGACTTATCTCAGCATAAAGTTCTCAAGTTCTATCCATGTTGTCACAAATGGCAGGATTTCCTTCTTTCTCATGGCTGAGTAATATTCCATTGTATATATACTACAATTTCTTTATCCATTCATCTGTTGATGGGACATTTAAGATATTTCCATATCTTGGCTACTGTAAATAATGATGCAATACACATGGGAGTGCAGATATCTCTTCAATGTCCCATTTTCCTTTCTTTTTTACCTTCCTTTTTATCAGCAGAAATCTGTCCCAATTTTATAGCATATGCCATATATATTTCATACCAGTTTGAAAAGACAATGTTTTGTATTGCAAATTTTGAAATATAATCTATTAAAAAGAATAAAATGAATAATAAAAAAAAAGGTCTTAAAAATCCAGTTTGGTTACAAAATCCCCAATGATTTCTACAAACTATTTCCCTTTAATCAATCAAAATGTACTTTATTTCTAATGAAGGTAACGTAAGGGGGGTGGAAGAAAGAAGATAAGATAGAAAGTTATGCTTTTGAGTTGGTTCTTCAAGTGATGGGAAAAAAACAAAAGGAGTCAGAGGAACAGAAAAATAAAGTTCTTTTAGTACTGAGCAAAAAGATCTGTGTTCTCTTTGGTTTACCATACAGAGCTATAATTCCTTTCTCCTTTTGTTCCCTCTGCAAAATGTCCTGCTAATTTCTAGATCTGAAAAGTCTTTCTCTTATGGAGTATATATCAAGGGACCAAAGCAATCTTGCAAACAAGGACTCATATTTTTACATCTATAGAAAGGTATTTATAAGGTCTTCCTCAATTATAAACTCCATTTGAACTACCAAACCTCAAGCACCCAGGACTTTACTTTACCTTGGGTGTGCTTTTAGCAGGTTGTTGTGTTTATGTGTATTTGATCACATTATATATTGATCTGATAATTCCAACATTTAAATAACATCTTGGAATGAAGTGAATATAGAACTTTCAAATTCCACAAGTATGATCCTGGTGCAGCATACATTGTGTCATAGATACTCTGCAACCATTTTGTTTTTATTCAGTCATTCACTTTTTTTTTTTTTTTTTGGTAGGTGCCCATATCATCCGACCTAGAGAACATTTCTGGGAGTGAAGGGAAGATGCCAATAAATCACTATTACAGAAAACAGGCATAAGCTATGACTGCCCGGAGCAAATGGGGGCATACTGTTACCCTATTTGTGAGGCACAAGGGGAATTATAACCATGATTGGCTATAATTTGTGGGGCCCAATGCAAAATGAAAATGCAAGATTCCTTGTTCAAAAATTATGAAGAATTTCAAATGGGGACAGCAGAGCATTAAACCAAGCATGGGCCTGAGTATGGGATCTTGTGTGACTGTCCAGGTCATATGCCTATGAAACTGGCTCTGATTATCACCAGAACTAAAATACTTAGGTTCCAGAACTTTTCTCTCCTCACCAACTAAATATCAATACATAGTTTTGTCTTATTTTTTTATTATGTTCAGTTAGCCACTGTATAGTACATCATTAATTTTTGATGTAGTGTTCAATGATTCATTAGTTGCATATAACACCCAGTGCTCATCACAACATGTGCCCTCCTTAGTACCCATCACCCTGTTGCCCCATTCCCTTGCCCCCCTCCCCTTTGAAACCCTCAGTTTGTTTCCCGGGGTCCATAGTCTCTCATGGTTCGTCTCCCTCTCTGATATCTCCCCCTTCAGATTTCCCTCCCTTTCCCTATGGTTCTTCCTGCTATTGCTTATGTTTCACATATGAGTGAAACCATATGATAATCGTCTTTCTCTGCTTGACTTACTTCACTTGGCATAATCCCCTTCAGTTCCATCCATGTCGATGCAAATGGTGGGTATTCATCCTTTATGATGGCTGAATAATATTCCATTGTATATATGTACCACATCTTTATCCATTCATCTGCTGAAGGGCATCTTGGCTCCTTCCAAAGTTTGGCTATTGTGGTCATTGCTTCTATGAACACTGGGGTGCATGTGCCCCTTTTCACTACATCTGTATCTTTGGGGGTAAATACCTAGTAGTGTAATTGCTGGGTCATAGGGTAGCTCTATTTTTAACATCTTGAGGAACTTCCATACTGTTTTCCAGAGTGGCTGTGCCAACCTGCATTCCCACCAACAGTGTAAGAGGGTTCCCCTTTCTCCACAACCTCGCCAACATTTGTTGTTTCCTGTTTTGTTAATTTTTGCCATTCTAACTGGTGTAAGGTGGTATCACATTGTGGTTTTGATTTGTACTTCCCTGATGGCTAGTGATGTTGAGCATTTTTTCACGTCTGTTAGCCATTTATAGATCTTCTTTGGAGAAGTGTCTGTTCATGTCTTCTGCCCATTTTTGACTGGTTGTGCTTTGAGTGTTGAGTTTGAGAAGTTCTTTATAGATCTTGGATATCAGCCCTTTATCTGTAACATCATTTGCAAATATCTTCTCCCATTCCATGGGTTGCCTCTTAGTTTTGTTGACTGTTTCCTTTGCTGTGCAGAAGCTTTTTATCTTGATGAAGTCCCAAAAGTTCATTTTTGCTTTTGTTTCCCTTGTCTTATATATTTTTTTAATTAAATGGACCTATGATCACTTGGCTAATTTAAAGTTTATGATGTATAAAGTAAAATGCAGTGGTCTTCGGCTCCCCATTCTAACATGACCTTAAAGAGTGGGGGGCTACACAAAAAACTAATGATGTAATGTATGGTGATTAACATAACATAATAAAAAAAATAAATTAAAAATAAATTTAAAAAAAGAGTGGGGGGCTAAAGAAGAATGAAATTCTGGGAAGTTTACATTTAAGGGATTGGAAGAGGTTTTAGGGGGTTTTTTTGTGCCTAACTATCAAGTGTTAACATTATTGATGTAATCTTTTATTCTAAATATTTAAGAGAATCCTCTATACATGGGCAAAAGGTGCCAGTTTAAGAAAGAAACATAAACTTCTGATTTAAATACCAATGAGGAAAAAGTAAAGAACATTGAATGAGTATCTGTCAAATGCAAAGAAAATCACAATTAATGTGGAAAGAAAGGGAGAGGGTTAAAGGAATGAAATAAACCTTATATTTATCAAGAAGTAGCCATACCCCTGGAATTTTGATAAAGTAGCCGAGTGACAAGTGGCCATCATCAGGAACTACTGCTTGTGAGAATGGTCACAGAAATTAGGAGGAATCCCCCAGCAGTTGAAACCCTGCCTACAAAGAGTGGCTCCAAATGGGGCACCTGAACTAAAGTAAGTGACTCCTCCTCCCTCTTAAAAGGAATCTGTATTTATAAACTAGCTTTAAAACAGACAGACATAAAGCCTAGGGAGGATGGCTGAGGGAAAACAGAATAATGGCATCTCTGATACATTATCACTAACAAACATGGCTCATATCTCTTAGATTGGTATTGATATTCACACTAGATTATTTTTTACAATGCTACATGCTGGAAGAGAAGCTTTATTCAGAGGTACACAGATTACCACCCTCATGCAGTATGATTTCTGTGATAATGGATAGGCTCATCAACATCCAAAATTTAATTCACCTGTTAGTTGAAATCTGGAATTCTGCAATAAAACTAGTTTCCTTAGAGTCACAGGTTCTAGAGTTGCAAGCACTGTAGTATTAATAACCAACTCAAGGAAAGGAAATATCGGTCTTGTCTATCCTTTCTACTAGTCTGATTAAAATAGAAATTTTTAGTTCCAGAATTATAGTTGATTCTTTCTCTAATTCCAGATGGGTGGACACAGAGCCAGAGGGTATGGATAAAGCTAAGCACCTCAAGGCCTGGCAAGAAAGAAAAAGGAGGATCCCGATCAGAGGAGGATGACCACTTTTCTACCACTACAGGCAGATTTTGGAGAAAGGGAAGAGGAGGGTTATCATCCTACAAGTCCTCAGAAAGACGGATCCTTCTTTGCTAGGCCAGAGAAAGGAGAGCATTTCCTTCAGAGGGTCAAAGCAGATCAACAGGATGCCACAGGTTGGGTGTGAGTCCTACTTCCATGGAGCCTCCTTTCTACAGAGTGGCCACATGGGTAAAGGCCAGCAACCTGATCAAAACAACCCATTGGAATATATCAAAGATCAGTCAGGGATTCAGGAGCAGGGCTAAAAATAACTGTGCAAACTTTAAAAAATATATTGCTTTCTTTTTTTTTTAAGATTTTATTTTTATTTATTTTTAGAGAGAGAGAGAACACAAGTAGGGGGAGAGGCAGAGGAAGAGAGAATAGCTCAAGCAGACTCCTCACTGAGCATGGAGCCAGAGGGAGGGGGCGGGGTAGAGGTAGGTAGGGTTCAATTCCACGACCCCAAGATCATGACCTGAGCCAAAATCAAGAGATGAATGCTCAACCAACTTGAGCCACCCTGGCGCCCTTCACACTCATATTTCAAATATTGTTTTGGTACCTATATTCAAACTGCTATATATAATCAGGTTGTACCAACCACCTGTATCTATAGCCTGCAGACTTCAAATACTTTATGGAGCAGTCTGATACCAAAAAAAATTGGAGTGACAGAATGATATTTGCTTAGCCCTAGATTCTAGAAAGGGAAGCTTCTGTGGATTGAATTTGAGACTTGACTAGTGCAAATCCTTTATGCTACTTCATTTCTAACTTGATCACAGGAGCTCCCTGGAGAAGATGGGATTGCACAGAGAAAAGCAAGAAGAGAAATCCATGAATGTGACCAGGTGCCTTGCAGTCCCATGCAGATAAAACTTGTGCAGATTTCTAAGCTGTTGAGACTGGAAATTGTGCTTACAAATTTTAACTTCTATAAAATACTTTGCACAGTTTTAAACTGTTTTAATCTCAATAATAAAGATGTTTTTAAAACATACTCCTTCAAGTTATTCACACCCCCCTTCCTGGTATGCTCTTTTAAGGTAAGATTCTGTCTCTAACAGAAACATACTGACAAACATATTGTCAATAAAGATGAAATAATTCAATGATTAAAGGATAAAGTTAAACTTTACACTGGTTGTTACTACTGCTTATTCCTATCTTTTTTTTTTTTAAGATTTTATTTATTTATTTGAGAGAGAGAGAATGAGAGAGAGCAAGCACATGAAGAGGGGGGAGGGTCAGAGGGAGAAGCAGACTCCCCGCCGAGCAGGGAGCCAGATGCCGGACCTGATCTAAGGACTCCAGGATCATGACCTGAGCCGAAGGCAATCGCCCAACCAACTGAGCCACCCAGGCGCCCATATTCCTATCTTTTTGAGTAGTGAGATATTTCAACTTCAATTCTGGTATTCTTTCAACACAAAAATGAAATAAAAACTAAAGGGATGTTAAGTATTTTTTAAAGAGGAACTTACGAGAATAAACCTCATGTGTTATTATTCTAGCATATTATGGCTACTAAGTAAATCTTTAGTCAGTAGAATGCTAAGAATTTGAACATCACTTAGAAACACAGTTTATAGACTTAAAACTAAAACCCAAATATAATTTTAAATTGGAATTATTTTTACATATTCAAATATTCATAATAGTAGGTAGAGTGACCTGTTAAAGAATAAGGATTTTTTTTTGACAGAAAATCTTATATAAAAAGTTTTACTTATCATAAATTTTCAAGGAAACTTCATTCATCCAGCTAAAAAACTTGTATTTATTAGCAGGAAGGCATTGTCCTTTAGATTTTTACTATAGCCCATAAAACACATTACGTGGTTTTTTTTTTTTTTTTTTTGCTTATTTTGTCAGAGGCATTTGGACTTGTAAAAAAATACATTATCCTATATCTAAAGAGTAAACACACATTCTGAGTGTGTTGGGGCAATCCACTAACCACCCATTTAAAACAAATCTTCCCATTTGATTTTCAGAGCAAAAATGGAAACTGTCTGTTTTGATTTAAATCTGTCCCAGAGCAGTTTCCATGAGTTAAAAGAGCTGAATTGTAAACCTAGGAACAAATAAACAAATGAATACCCAAGTGGCTTTGAACAATTGAACCACTGCTTGGTTTCCAGTGGGTGCATCCTTCTTCTCAAGGCTGCATTATAATTAAGAGGTTACAATGGAAAGAAACCTGGGACAAAGGCATGGAGAGAGAATGCTAAAATCCTAATGAGAGGAAAAACTCAGGACAATCTGTTTAATAACCTCATAACCATTGTTCACAACAGAGTGACAAAGAGTATAATATGGCAGAGCGCTCGTGTCCTCTGGCTGTTCAGTACTGCCTCCACACTTCTTTACTGTGCCTGAACTACTTAGCTTCTTGTTACAGCCCTCACACACATTAAGTCGACAAGGGACGGAGAAAGCCTGCCATGGCAGCATAGGAAAAAGGAGAGAGAGATGAGGAACTGGGTCAGATTGGTCAGGGGAGAAAGATACAATCTGATTGGAAAAATAACGGGTAAGGCACATAAGTGACATAAAACCGAGGTATTTCCGTGTTTAGCTCTATGTATCAGCAATAATCAATGTCCTTAATTCTCAACATCCCCCTAACCCATGCCCTGGGTTTCAGGCTATAATTATTACTTTTTTATTCTCCTAATTGAGCTCGAAGGCTTATTAAAATAGTAAGGGCATTTGAATCAAGAGAAATATAATGAAAATAAATTTTGCTAGAAAAGGTACTTCGACAGAGTTTAGGATACAACTTCTGGTGGGTGTGAAAGTAATAATGTTGAAATGTCCAAAGGGCAGAGTGTTTGGCACTTTCTTATGGAGAGATACATCATTCCAACTCAGTACTCATTCACTGCATGGCTCAAAAACACCAGGGATCAACAACCTAAGTCCTTACAGGGTACAGGGATAATACATAAATGCATACATTTGGCCAGGTATAAAATGAAAAGAAATGGCAGATATTTTTGCTTGTGTCCATGACAGACTAGCCCTTCCACAGAACAAATATAAAGGGTAAATTTAAAAACAACATAACACCACACACATACACACACACACACACACACAACCATTTGAAGGCAGTAGAGCAACCAAAGCATCCAGAAGAAAGGGAAACACCTCTAGATGAGCCACACCTTATCTGCTTTTATTCTATTTGTTAGGATTAGTGTTAAAGTTGTTTAGGGTTAGAGAATGTGAATTCCAAGCATGGTGCTTTAACCGAAAGCATTAGTTTAGAGCTTACATCAGTTTCAGCAGGCTGGGCAGCCAGAAGTTGGAGTTTAGGGTTACCAGGAGAGCCAGGACTCAAGGGGCCAAGATCCTGGATAATGGGAACTGCAAAGAAGTAAGCCCAATGCACTACACGGAATTTCCCCTTGAGACGTGTATTAACTCCTAAACTGTACTGAGTGAAGCCAAAGGCAAGTAGAAAGCCACTGCTAAGAGCTAAAGCACCAAGCAAAGACTTGGCATTCTCAGGATTCTGGAGAGACACAATCTGGTTTCAGGCCAACTATGGAGGACTGGCTATGACACCCACAGGGTTTCAGTTGAGACCTCCTGAAGATCCATGCCCAAGGAGTGAGAGCAAACAGAAATTATACAGCCTTGAGTGGGTCAGAGTAATCTTCCCATACTGTATCTGCTAGAAGAAAATTAAATTTTTCGTAGAAGATAATCTCATCCAGATCCTTTATGTCTTTTCCCAATGTTTGACATTCAATCAAAATTATCAGGCATCCTAGGAAATAAGGCCAAATGACCAAAAATCAAAAATAAAGACATTCAAAAGAACCAGAGCAATAGAATATCAAGAAATTGGGAGTTATCAGATTGACATTAAAGTAACTATGATTAACATGTTCAAGAAAATAAATGAAAGATGGAAAATTTACCAGAGAACTAGAATTTTTAAAAAAGAAAAAGAATCTAGAGGAAATTCTAGAATTGAAAAATACAATAATTAAAATTAGAAATTTAATCCTTGGGTTTAACAGCAGATTACAAGGAGGAAAGAGCAAAATTCAAAAGTAGAAAATACCCAGATTGAAGCATGAAATGCAACAAGAATAAAAAAAAAAACAGACAAAATTAGAGACATATGAGACATAGGGAAGAAAGTCCTAATGCATATGTAATTGGAGTCTCAAAATGGAGCAAGATATTTGAAGATATATTCGAAGAAGTGCTGGATCTATTGAGCTACAGTTTTAAGAAGTTCTACAAACCCCCAACAGGATAATACAAAGAAAGTTATACCTAGATACATGATAGTAAAAATGCTGAAAACTAGAGACAGAAATAATTTTAAAAGTAGGCCCCTCCTCACAAAGACTCATAACCTTCAAAGGAGCAACAGTTGACTTTTGAAGAGAAATCAAGAAAACCATCAAAGATGGTATCTTCAAGGTGCTGAAAGAAAATAATTATCTGGGGCGCCTGGGTGGCTCAGATGGTTAAGCGTCTGCCTTCGGCTCAGGTCATGATCCCAGCGTCCTGGGATCGAGCCCCGTGTCGGGCTTCCTGCTCAGCGGGGAGTCTGCTTCTCCCTCTCCCTCTGCCTCTCTCCCTGCTCATGCTCTCTCTCTCTCTGTATCTCTGTGTCTCAAATGAATAAATAAAAAAAAAAAAATCTTAAAAAAAAAAAGAAAATAATTATCAATCTCAAATGCTACATCCAGAGAAAATATTCTTCTTTTTTTAAGAGAGCAGAGGGGCAGAGGGAGAGGGAGAGAGAGAATCCCAAGCAGATTCTCTGCTGAGCATGGAGCCCGACACAGGTCTTGATCTCACAACCCTGAGACCATGACCTCAGCCACAATCGAGTCAGATGCTTAACTGACTGAGCCACCCAGGCACCCCCAGAGAAAATATTCTTCAAAAATTAAAGCAAAATAAAGGGGCACCTGGGTGGCTCAATTGTTTAAGTGTCTGCCTTCAGCTCAGGTCATGATCCCAGGGTCCTGGGATCGAGCCCCACGTCAGGCTCCCTGCTCAGCGGGGAGCCTATTTCTTCCTCTCCCTCTGCCTCCCCGCTCATGCTCTCTCACTCTATCTCTCTCTCAAATAAGTAAATAAAATCTTTAAAACAATAAAGCAAAATAAAGATATTTTCACACAAACAAGAATGGAAAGAATTCACAGCCAGGAGGTCCACACTCGAAAGACATGCAAAAGGGAGCTTTCTAGGTAGAGGGAAAAGGGTAACAGATAGATGAATAGAAATGCAAAAAGAAGTAACAGCACCAGAAAAGATAAACAACTAACTATATATATATTGACTTTTATAAGCAATAATAATGATGTCTTTAAAATTTAGGTAGAATTATAGGGGTGCCTGGGTGGTTCAGTCAGTTAAGCTCCTGCCTTCGGCTCAGGTCATGATCCCAAGGTCCTGGGATCGAGCCTCACGTCAGGCTCCCTGCTCAGCAGAAGTCTGCTTCTCCCTCTCACTCTCCCTCTGCTCTCTTTCTCTCTCAAATAAATAAATAAAATAATAAAAAAATAAAATTTAGGTAGAATTATGATAAAAAGACCACAACAGCATAAAAAGGGCAGAGAGTCAATAGAGTTACAGTGTTAATTTAGAATAATAAAAACATTTGAATAATCCAAAAGAGAGTAAGAATGAAAGAAAAAAAGAAGATGAGATAAGTAGAAAATGGGTTGGTAATCGACAGATGAATGGATAAAGAAGATGTGTGTGTGTGTGTGTGTATGTATGCAATGGAATATTACTCAGCCATCAAAAAGAATGAAATCTTACCATTTGCAATGACATGGATGGAACTAGAGGGTGTTATGCTAAGTGAAATAAGTCAGAGAAAGACAAATACCATATGATTTCACTCACATGTGGAATTTAAGAAACAAAACAGATGAAGAAAGGGGAAGGGAAGGAAAAATAAAAACAGAGAGGGAGGCAAACTGTAAGAGACTCTTAGCTATAGGAAACAAACTGAGGGTTGCTGGAGGGGAGGGTTACTGTGGGGGGATGCAGTAATTGGGTGATGGGCATTAAGGAAGACACTTGATGTAATGTGCACTGGGTGTTGTATGCAACTGATGAATCACTAAATTCTACCCTTGAAACTAATTTAAAAAAAAAAAGAAAGAAAATGGGTTGATAATTTAATATCAGTAATCACATTAAAAAGAAACAGACTACATACTTTTAATTAGTTTACATTAGTTTAAAAAAAAACTGGTTGCCAGGCTGGATTAAACAAACAAAAAAACAACTATAGCCTGCTACAAAAGGCATATTTTAAGCATAAAACCATAGAAAGGTTAAAAGAAGGATGAAATAGACTTACCATACTAGGACTAACCAAAACAAAGTTGATATAGTTCTTCTACTAAGGTCAGATAAAGTAGACATAGTTAAATTTGTGTTATTAATTTCTCAATTTATTGCAGTCAGAACACACAGTATGTAATTTCAATCCTTTGAAATTTCTTGAGGATTGTTTTATGATCCAGTATATGTTTACTATATATTGATAATCTTGTCATTCAACTCTTTTTTCTTTACAGAGAGATCTATTAAAATTTCCAGCTATAATTATGGATCTTCTGGTTCTCCTTTGGGTTTTATCACATTTTGCTTTACATATTTTGAAGTTATATTCTAAGCTGCATATACATTTAGGGCTATTATATATTCCAGTTGAACTGTTTTACATTATAAAATGTTCTTTACTTCTGGTAAATCTGCATGCCTTCCACAGAGAAAATTATAAATTATTACTAGGAGAAATTTTAAAACAACTAATTAAATAGACATATCCATAGGTTGGAAAACTACTGAAAAGTTGTCAATCCTTTCCAATGTGTGTGTGTACTTGTGTGTTTGTGTATTTTTTTTTAAATGCAATCCCAATAAAAATTCTAGCAGGTGTGTGTGTATGTGTGTGTTTGCAAGTAAAAAGGCTGATGTTAAAATTTATATAGAAATGCAAAGGGCCAATGAGAACAGATAATATTTGAAAAAGAAGATGAAAATTGTTAAACTTATCTACACATATAATGACTTGATTAATGACAAAGATACTTCTGTAACACATTAGAAAAAGAGTGTCTTTGCCATTAATGATGCAATGATCAACTGGATGTACATATCTAAAAAATGACTCTTCCCGGGCGCCTGGGTGGCTCAGATGGTTAAGCATCTGCCTTTGGCACAGGTCATGATCCCAGGGCCCTGGGATAGAGTCCAACATCGGGCTCCCTGCTCAGCGGGAAGCCTGCTTCCTCCCCCACTCCCCCTGCTTGTGTTCCTGCTCTCGCTGTCTCTGTCTCTGTCAAATAAATAAATAAAATCTTTAAATAAATAAAATAAAATAAAAAATGACTCTTCCCTTATTTCATATCAAACACAAAACCAATTCCAGACCAATTAATTATGAATCCAATTGCTCAAGGTTAAAAAATAAAACTTCTAGAGGATAACACAGAACAGGGGTCAGCAAGTCCAGCTTGCCACCTATTTTTGTAAATAAAGTTTTATTGGAATACAGCCACACCCATTCATTTATATATTGTCTCTGCTTTTGTACTACAATGACAGAATTGAATGGTTGTGAGACAGTAGATGCTTGTAAAGCAGAAATATTTACTATTTGGTCCTTTACAGAAACAGTGCCAGTCCTTGACATAGAAGAATACCATCATGTTCTTATGAGATAAAATTTCTTAAATTAAATACAAAAAGTACAAATCATAAATATTGTTAAATTATACTTCCTTATTATTAAGAATTTCTGTTTATTGGAAGACATTATTAAGGAAGAGTGGAAAGTCTTTCTAATACACCTCCAACTGTGGTAAACTGTATTATTTGTTCATTGTTTTCATCCCAGGTTTCCCTGGCCCTCTTAATCTGCCCTTCCAGGGAGAGGGTAGTTCCCTTCCCCAGTGACTTTGGGCTTGATCTTGTGAGTAATTTTGAGCAAGACAAGTCAGATGCAAATAAGTGTTTCCTGTATTTCACATTCCATAAATTTCAACAACAGACAAATTGAGTTTTGGGAATAGAAGTCAGATTAGTAGTTACCTTTGAGGGCAGTAAGCACTGGGAGGGAACATAAAAGTTTTCTAGGTGCTTGTAATATTCTATCTCTTAATCTAGACGATGGTTACATGGACGTATTTACCTTGTAAAAATTCGCTGAGCTATACACTTAATATTTGTGCACTTTATGCTATACTTGGATGACATGTCTACTACAAAGGAATAGTACGGCCTATTAACTGAAAGTTAATGCTCACATTATGCTCACATAATGTTCACACACACATACATACACATATCACTTGAAGGAATTCAATGAAACAAAACAAAACAAACATATTTTAAGTGATAAAGTCAGCTTACATGTCTTCTGCTTAAGGAATTTTATTTCATTCTGTACCAGCTAAAAATGGATAATGATTTTTTTCATGTAAAAATTATATTAGGCGTAAAAGTAAGATAATATATAAATAATTTATAATGCCTTCCATTTTACTTTCAAATCTTACAGTCTAAGAAAAATATTCCATAGTAATAGGTCCCTGGTGATACAACAATTGAATGTGAACAATTATTCCAGAACTGTATTTCTATTAAATGCAGAGTTAGAAGATAAAATCTACTCTTAAATATAGAGGGCTAGAATATAAGATTCTCCAGGGCAGGTATTTCATGTTTGCACACTGATCTACACCACATTCCTAGAAAATGTGCCTTGTTTGTGGTAACAGTCAATATATACTTATCGAATTAACATAAAATCAGATAATTCCTGTATTCAACATGAATAATCTAAATACTTCAGTTTCGGGGCGCCTGGGTGGCTCAGCTGGTTAAGCGACAGCCTTCGGCTCAGGTCATGATCCTGGAGTCCCAGGACCTCCGCTTAGTGGGGAGTCTGCTTCTCCCTTTGACCCACTCCCCTCTCTTGCTCTCTCTTACTCTTTCTGAAATAAATAAAATCTTTAAAATACATACATACATACCTATATACTGTAGTTTCACTGTGTTTTTATAGCCCTCTACTGAAGGCTCTGGTTCAAGATGGCTACCTAAGAGGATCCTAATCTCACCTCCTCCCACAAATTTCACGGAATCTACAGCTACATATGGAACAATGCCATCTGAAAAAAACCTAAAAACTGGCATCAGGATCAACAAAGGAAGGCCCACAGGGAAGCAGCTAGGAGAGGCTGGGACACAATTTCACCATGAACCTGGGCGCAGCGACCCACAGTCTAGAGGGAACCCAAAACCCAGAGCTCCTCTCTGAGGACCGAAGGGTTTGAAAGCCAATCAGTCAACACAACTTTTTTTTTTTAACCTTTTATTTATTTATTTATTTATTCTTATGTTAATTCCCATACATTACATCATTAGTTTTAGATGAAGTGTTCCATGATTCATTGTTTGTGCATAACACCCAGTGCTCCATGCAGAATGTGCCCTCCTCAATACCCACCACCAGGCTAACCCATCCTCCCACACCCCTCCCCTCTAGAACCCTCAGTTTGTTTTTCAGAGTCCATCGTCTCTCATGGTTCGTCTACCCCTCCGATTTCCCCCGCTTCATTCTTCCCCTCCCGCTACCTTCTTCTTCTTCTTTTTTTTTTTTCTTAACATATATTGCATTATTTGTTTCAGAGGTACAGATCTGAGATTCAACAGTCTTGCACAATTCACAGCGCTTACCAGAGCACATACCCTCCCCAGTGTCTATCACCCAGTCACCCCATCCCTCCCACCCCACCCCCCACTCCAGCAACCCTCAGTTTGTTTCCTGCGATTAAGAATTCCTCATATCAGTCAGCACAACTTTTAAGGCCTGCACCTGAGAGACAAGCCCCGAAAACATGAAGCTTTGAAAACCAACGGGGGGCTCGCTTCCATGAGACCCACCGGCTCTGAGAAACAGGTCTTGAAGGACTCTCGCCCTCGGACTTACCCGCCTCAGGGTCCAGCATGGAGGCAGCCGATGGAGGGACGCCGGACTTTGCGCGGGAAAGGCTCACTTGCTTTTTGCTTGTCCCGGAGCGTCGGGCTGAGAGGCAGGCGTCTGATTTGAAACGCCTGCGGAGGCGGGCTCTCGCTCTCGGCCGGCTGGAGACTGGCGGGCGCCATCTTCGTCTGCACGCTCTCCCTGCGCCGCGCTCCTGAGCGCCGGGAGGCCCTGAAGGGGAGCTTTTACGCGCACCTGGTGCCCGGGGCTTTGCGGCTGCGGCCCAGGGGGTCCCCGTGATGTCCTGGCTCTGGCGGCCAGCGGCGCTTGTGTTCCGGGGTCCCACGGGACTGTAGTTCCCTCCCGCCAGGCTGCCAGCCCCGGGGCCCGCACAGACCGCGGACTGGCACGGCCCAGCGTTTCTGTGAAAAAGGCCTCTTTGCTTGTCTGGGAGCCTCAACCCGAGGCTTCAGGTTTGGCTCCAGTGTAGGGGCCCGATGATGGACGAGCCCTGGAGCCCTCGCTGCTTTCAGGGCAAGTCGGCAAGTGCTCACCTTCTTGGCACTCTGCCTCGCTACAGCTCAGGAGTATCTCAGGGACAGGCGCTTACACTCATCTGGAGCCCTGATTTGCGTGACTGCTGACAAGGGATACCTCTAGATCACCTGGCATTGGTGGCCATGGGAGTTTATGCTTGCCCATAGGACTGTATATAGTAACATACTTCAGAAGCTGCTGCCTGAGAGTCTAGCTTCCCATCAGCCTAAATCTAGGTGTTGACTAAGATTTTTTTCCCCTTTGAGATCCTGACAGCCTTGGCACACCCTCAACTACTGGGAGTCATTAAAAATAAAATAGGCTGCTTGGACAATCACAAAATTTTAAGAGGTAACAAAGAACTAAGGTAGGGTTGAATGAAAAATTTCATCTCCAACAGAAGCCCCTCCTTCAAGACTGGAACAGACGGCTGTTTTATCGAATACATAGAAAGGAACCCAGAGTCAAACAAATGAAGTAATAGGAATAAGTTCCAAGCAAAAGAATAAGATAAAACCTTAGAAAAAGACCTTAATGAAACACAGATAAGTAACATACCTGATAAAGAGTTCAAAGTAATGGTCATAAAGATGTTCACTGAACTTGGGAGAAGAATGGGTAAAGAGTGAGAACTCCACCCAAAAGACAAAAAAATGCAAGAAAGTACCAAAGAGAAGTCACAGAACTGAAGAATACAGTAACTAAACGGAAAAATATCCCCATGCTCCTTAAGTTTCCAGTTATAAGGATGACTGAGAAGGTAAAATTTGTGCTAGTTGAAAAATTATAACTTTTCTAAACATATTGTCATTTCTCTAGAGTTCACATTTTTATTATTGTTCGATGTCTGAGGAACTTAGCTTAAATCAATACAACAGTATTTTTCTAAGTACCAAAGGTAAGAGTAATCCTGAGTAGAGGCTGTATGATATGGTCCCTACAGTCTTTTTGTGGGAATACAGTTGATACATGAAACTAGTAGATATGAAGCAGAAAGAAGGGAGTCTGTAATAATATGGTATACTGAGTAAAATTAAGTGCTGGCAAAGGCAGTGGGTGCTGAGGTCAGGCCAGAGAACAAAGTCAAACAATGTTTTTGAATTCTTCATCAAAGAAAAAGTTGACCTAGAGATGGGCCTTGAATAACTAGTAAAATCTGGACAGTCATAGAAAAGGGGCAAGGATACTGATTTTATGCAGCAATGTCAGATAGCATGTGGGAAAAGTACAAAATGGGAAAGACTACCAGGATTCATTTGCTGATATTAGGAGGCATAGTGAAGATTAGAGGAAAACTGGAACAAGCAAAATGGCACCAACTATGAGTGCTCTAGCTCCGTGCTTTTCTAGTGCAGAGTGCGTACGAGCCATCTTGTTGAAAGGTGGATTGTGATTTCGCAGGCTTGGTTTGGGCCTGAGATACTGCATTTCGAACAAGCTCCTAGGTGACACTAATGATGCTGGTCTGCAGGTGCACTTTGAGTAGCAAGGGTCTAGAATGCATAAAAAGATTTCAAATTTGATAGGATGGAAAGCAAAGTTTTTGAGACCAGAGAGGGAAAAATCCAGGTAGATTATGTTACTAATGAAAACAACAATAATAACCACTTATTGAATTTTTACATAAATTAACTCCAATTTTTATACTAGTCAGTTACAGAAGCAACCACAAAGGAGCCAAGAATATCAATGTAAAAAACAGGGATGAAGAGGGAGACAAGGACTTTATTAAGGCAAGATAAGTCAGAGAGGACCGGGAAAGTAATGAAGACACAATGCACAGTGGCATGCTTTGGGGTTTGCTTTGGAATCCCATATCAATATTAAAGTGTGGATGACACAGGGTTGCCTTGATGGTCTGGAATGGCTTTGAAGCAATCAAACAGACCTGTATCTGAGCTTGCAATGTCTTCTTTATATTCATAAAAAAAAGCGGGGGGAGCAAAAACAGGTGGGCTTCATAAAGAAAAAGTGCTGAGGCTATGCTCTCCCCTTTAGGTTGTTTGCCTGCCTTAACCTCCCTCCCCCCGTAAGTCGTTTGCTGCTGGTTTGTAATTACCTGGTGTAACAGTCTGAGTTCACATTAGGGACCAGAGACTGTAAAGAATATCATGGGATATACGTTTGTTACCTGTAGATTGAGCACTGAAATTTCAGGCTCTCGCCTTACAAGGCAGAATACTTTGGGGTTTGTAGATAGAATAAGAAGAAATGTGTAGAAATTTGAATATAAAAATAAGGAAAACCTCTCCTAGGTCTGGTTGCGGAGAGTAACTTGGCAGCTCTTTCGAAGGTTAAGACGGTGGAGCTGGCCACCCTACTCTTTTCTGAAGTTAAGGGAAGTGCTGGTAGGAGGGCCATGTTACGATAGATGAATGAGCTGCCCTGTCAACGCTATTCAGAGGTCAGTGTCCTTGGGGAAGAGGATCTAAGGCCAGATGCCTGTAGAATATGCTCTCAGCCTCTGCTTAACTTTCTATTGCCAACGTATGAATTTTCAATGTATGTTTATACAGCTGCTCAAGTCAAGCTTTGTGCTAGAAAATAGAAACTGTAGGCAGGAAAACTCTCTTTTCAAAATTAGGAAAGATATTCAGAAGTTAGCTAAAGCATACATGTTCTACTCATCTTAAAACACTGTCAGTGTCAGGTGCATAAAACTTTCAGATAAAGAGGTAGGCAGGACAATGAGAAATGTATTTATCTTTCTATTTGTGCTTAAACAATTACAAATAATTTTTACTCATTTTTATCACAAAGTAATACAATTATCACTATATAAACTATAAAACACTAATAAGTAGAAGAGAAAGTAATCACCCATAGTACTACAACTTAGTTGACATTTTGGTGTGTGTTTTTCCAATCTCTTTTCTATGCATATTTTATTTGCTATTTGACATAGTTGTCAGTGTCCATATTAATTTGAATCCTGCTTTTGAAAGTTAACATACCAATTCTCAACATAACAAATGAAGCCTTCTGGTGGTGTTTCTTATGTTGAAATTATCAAGCATTTCATCCTTGGAAGGTTAAGAGGATTAATAAGAATGGATAGTTCTATTAAGTAGAATGCACAGCCCAGAAATCACGAACTTTTCTTTAGTGTTAAAACTTTGTAAATATAGTTTAAAAACTTTATAGCATTAGTCTCTACTTCTATCAGACCTTTAAAAGGAGACTGTATTGTGAGGAAGTAAGATTTTTTTTTTTCTTGCTGAATCTCTGAATTTGTGTAGGAATCCATCCATAAGATTCCAATTAATAAAATTAAGTCCAGGGTTTGGTGTAGATAAAAGGAACTGGGATGATTTCTTTCCCCTCACTGACTACCACCATGACCTTAAATTTTCTTTTTTTAGTTTGAAATAGATATTAAGGTGAACTTTACATAAAATAAAATGCACTCATTTGTATACATACAGCCTGATCAATTTTGACAAAATTTCTATACTCATGTAACCACTACCACAATCAAGATTTAGACTAACACTATCACTCCAAAAAGATCTCTTGCCCTGCTTTCCAGCCATTCTCTTTCCATTCCTAGCCCTGGGCAACCCCCAATCTATTTGCCAATCCACAGATTAGCTTTGCCTATTCTAGGATTTTATATAAATGGGATCATATAGTAAATGTTCCATTGCATTTTCTTTTGCTCAGTAAAATATTTTTGAGATTCATTTGTGTTGTTGTGTCAGTTTGTTCCCTTCTATTTCTAAGTAGTGTTCCCTTATATATGGGTGTTTCACAGTTTGTGTATCCATTCATGAGTTTAGGGACATTTAGATTGTTTCCAGAAACTTTCATGTATAGCTTTTTATAAGAACACAAACTTGCATTTCTTTTGGATAAATTTACCTTAGGAACAGAACCACTGTATTTTATGGTAGATAAGTAGGTTTAACTTTGTAGGAAATTGCCAACCTGTTTTCCAGAGTGGCTGTATGATTTTTCATTTCCAGCAACAATGTATCAGAGTTCCAGTTGTTCTGAATCTTCATCACCACTCAGTGTTGTCAGACACCTTAAGGATGTGAAGTGACATCTCGATGTAGTTTTAACTTGCATTTCCCTAATGACTAATGGTGCTGAGCATCTTTTCATGAACATCTTTTGTTTGACCACTTATATACTTTCATTGGGGTAGTGTCTGTTCAAATATTTTGCTCATTTTTAAAAAATAGGCTGTTTGCTTGCTAGAGTTTCCTAAAAACAGTTTTACTGAGGTATAATTGATATAAATAACTGCACATATTTAAGGGTACAATTGGTAAGTTTTGAAAGGTGTATACACATGAAACTATCACTACAATCAGTATAGTGAACATATCACTCCATTACTTCATGCTTTTCTGCCTGAACTTCATGCAAACCCTTGTCCCTGTAACCAATGGCATCCCCAAGCAACCGCTGCTACACTTTCTAAATCTAAAGAACTCTTTCTTTTGTTATTTTAGTGGTTGCTTTTGTTTATAACATGTATCTTTAACTTATCAGTCTACCTTCAAGCGGTATTATACTATATAGAGGAAATGGACTTTTTAATAGTGTACTTCCATTTCTTTCCTACCTTGACTTTATGCTATTACCACGTTTTACATGTATGACAGGTTATAAACTCCACAATATAATGTTATTGTTTTTGTTTAAAAATCAATTATATTTTATTTATACCCCTTTGAATTTTTAGTGGGTTTTAAATATTCATCTTTAATAACAGTCTACCTTTAAATAATATTATTGCTTCCTGCGTAGTATAAGAAACTTAAAACTGTATACTCCAGATTCCTCTCTCCTATCTTCTGTTCTAATTTTTTTTATCTCTCATTCTTTTGATTTGATGTGTTTTATCATTTTTGGAAAATTCTCGGCCATTGTGTGTTCAAACATATCTTCTACCTAATTCTTTCTTTCTTCTCCTCTAGGATTCAGTTATACAAATTTCAGGCTCTTTGATAAATCCTGAATGCTCTTTCTTTGTGCTTTGATTTATGAAATTTCTATTGTCCTATTTTTTTTTAAAGATTTTATTTATTTATTTGACAGAGAGAGACACAGTGAAAGAGGGAACACAAGCAGGGGGAGGGGGAGAGGGAGAAGCAGGCTTCCTGCAGCAGGGAGCCTGATGAGGGGCTCGATCCCAGGACCCTGGGATCATGACCTGAGCTGAAGGCAGACACTTAACGACTGAGCCACCCAGGTGCCCCTCTATTGTCCTATTTTCAAGTTTACTGATTCTTTCCTTAGTTGTGTTGAGTCTACTTATGAGCCTGTCAAAGGTATTCATCTTGTTACTATGCTTTGTATTTCTTGTATTTCCATTAGATTTTTCCATCTATTGGCTGAAATTCTCCTCTCAGTACATTCTGTCCATCTTTTAAACTAGAGCCACTGACATTTTTTTTTAATTTTTATTAACATTTACTGCATTATTAGTTTCAGAGGTAGAATTTAGTGATTCATCAGTTGCATACAATACCCAGTACTCATTATTTCAGGTGCCCTCCTTAATGCCTATCACCCAGTTAACCCATCCCCAACCCACCTCCCTTCCAGTAACCCTCAGTTTGTTTCCTATAGTTAAGGATCTCTTATGGTTTGTCTCTCCCTCTGTGTTTTTGTCTTATTTTATTTTTCCTTCCCTTCCCCTATGTTCATCTGTTTTATTTACTAAATTCCATATATGAGTGAAATCACATGCTATTTGTCTTTCTCTGACTGACTTAGAGCCATTGACATATTAAGAACACTTATTTTTACTCCCTGTCTGATAGTTTCAATATCTGGTTCATCTTGGGTCTGGTTATGCTTACTCCTTAGTCTCTTCACAAGAGATTTTTTTTTCTTCTGAATGCTCATATTTACATAGAACAGTAAAGACCAAAGTAAACAGAATTAATGTCTAGAAATGGGCAAGGCTTTTCTTCTAGGTCATTAATGTCGGAGTTTGTATCCAAGTACTCAGGAGTGAGTTGTTTTGTGTTGCTATGATTACCTTCTGTGCAAAACCAATTGCAAATCTTTCTAGCATTATCTTATATATATGGTATGGGTTGCTACAGAGTTATGTTTCTTCTCCATCTTTTACTTTTGTCCTTCATTGTGCTTATGCTTCAGAGGGGGTTTTGTCTCCATCCTCTTGACTTTCTTAAGATGGAAAACTGTGAGTGCTTGCTACTCAGCGTTTATTGGCCTAGAGGTGGGAGCAAAGGTTATTCTGTGTATCCTAGCCCAGCCTTAGTTTGAGGGATGCCATCTGTTTTTGGGTCTCAGTGGGGAGCTTTCTCAGCGATCCTGCTTCTCCTCTATGTGGCAGCCAAATTTTGCCATGGTGGGTCTTATGTGTGAGAATTTTCAGCCCCTCTTCAGCAATAGGAGACCATTCATGGTCTGGGTTTTCTATCCCTTCTCTAGGGATACAGGAATTTTTTCTTTTACCCTTTCTTCAGATTCAAAGGGGCTTCATCTGTGCCCTAGAAGCAACAGGTTTTCTGCTCTTTGCCCACTGGCCTAAGAGTTTAATTCCACAGGGGAGAAGGATCTGGTGGAGCTTTGAGATTTTTCCACAGCAGTGGTTGCTCTCCTTCCCAGGTTTGTAGTACTGAGAAAGGATTTCTCTGGTCTCTTGCCCTGCCCACAGCCTTTTTCCTTGGTGCCCAGTAAATGTCAGTAGAAAAGAACCTGCAAGTGGACCCTCCTTTTGTTAGCAGTTCGCAGGGATTTTATATGCTCTTGCTAGCTCACAATGAGCCCTTAGAAATTTGTTAAAAATTTTAAAGGAAATCTTATGTATGTATGTCGAGTATCTCTCCCCCACTTACTCTGCTACAATTTAGCCAGAGCTCACTTTCTTTCTTGGAAGAGCCGTCTCTTCTTAGATTTCAGGTTACTTGATTGCTTTGTGATGTTAGTTCTCTGCTGGATACAAGAAAAGTGATTATTTTTTGGTTTATATGACTTTTTATTATTGCTGGGTGTGAATGACACTTTCAAAACCTTTTTAATACACTCCCATAGATATATATGTCTTTAAAGGATTAATAAAATATTTTGTGTTTGGGATATACTTGATACATTTTTACTTTTTCTTTAGAGATAAAATATTTGATATGCATTGCCCCCTGGTTCTATTCCCTGAGCTGCTCTGAAGCTTCTTTTCGAAAAAGAAGTCTATGACATTCTATAATATTTACTGAATGAATGACTTGGGATGGTGGAAATGAGGAGATTTTTACTAGCCTGTATTCAACTAGCTGTGGCAAGCCGGAAACATCTGGGAAATTACCAGAAGAGTAATTTACAGGTACAGAAACAATAGACTTTTGGGCATACTAGTTTTTTTTTGCCCACGAAAGTCTAAGCATTGAAATCCTGCTTCAAAATATAATACAAATTGTGTCATTGGGAATGAGGTGGCAATGTTACCTATACATACATTAAGCTAACCTTGAAAACAAATAAAGATATTTACTGATGACTTGAATGAGGGAGATTCTATGCAAATAGTTCAAGCAATAAAATTATTATCATAAATGATTTATTCTCAAGAAGTGGCCATGGTAGAT
The DNA here is from genome assembly GCF_002201575.2 of Neomonachus schauinslandi. Classification (NCBI taxonomy): domain Eukaryota; kingdom Metazoa; phylum Chordata; class Mammalia; order Carnivora; family Phocidae; genus Neomonachus; species Neomonachus schauinslandi. The sequence continues at coordinate 78,523,230 of NC_058411.1, forward strand.
ACGCCATATGTTAACCCTTTAGTGAGTGATTGCTCTGGACAGTTTAAATCTGTTAGTGCACTGATGGTGATGTGCTTGGAAAAACAATTTTCTCTAATATTAGCAATTTCTTCTGTTAATGTTATATAAGAAGTATTTTTATTATTTTTAACTACAGTAGCCCAACAGGCTATTGTGTAAATTACTTAACAAGATTACCTGGCAAATCATTAGTATAATACGACCAATGTACATTTATCTTACCTTTGCAAAAAATAATGGGTTAATTAGTTTTGACAGTTTGACTTCTCATGTGAACTTTTTTTTTTAAAGATTTTATTTATTTATTTGAGAGAGAGAGAGAGTGAGAAACAGAATGAGAGGGGAGAGGGTCAGAGGGAGGAGCAGGCTCCCTGCTGAGCTGGAAGCCCAATGTGGGGCTCAATGTGGGACTCGATCCCAGGACTCCGGGATCATGACCTGAGCCGAAGGCAGTCACTTAACCAACTGAGCCGCCCAGGCACCCTCATGTGAACTTTTGAAGATGAAACACTAAATACAACATCATTTTAATCCTTTTCTGGAAGTCTATCATTTATGTAGAATAATGCAAGATGATGCAAATCGCAGGGGAAATAAGATATACATTAGTATATGTGTGATGAAAATATTAACTTCCGGGTATTGAAAGAGAATCCTTATTGGCATGAGAACTCCTCATTTCTCCATTTTGTGGCTTTTAAACTGCAAGGAAGTGATAGTAAGGGAATTACTCTTTTGACGGTACACTGAGTCCCTTCGAGGAATAATCAGTGCACTCTCATAGTGTTATATTTTTATTTTTTTGAGAAAAAAAATGAACTATTCCCCTTTTCCTTCCTTTTCTCAGTTCCTAAGTATGCTAGTGGGGACTCATGTTTTAGAGTTGTTCAAACCAAATAAGAATAATTGAAGTTTTTAAAATTGGTTTGTAGATTTTATTAATTTTGCTCTTTCTGAGGCTGCCATTAATTATTTTTAAATATTTGAATTAATTGCATTTATCATAAATTAGACTCAAGGCTTACTTATGCGTTCTCATGGAGGATGCAATTAAAAATGTGAAAAGAAACAAAAACAACAGCTAGCACTTCTGCAAACTCAGCTTGCTTAATTTTTCTAAGTACTGTTAATAAAATCAATATAACTAATTTGCATTTCTGAGTGGATAAATAGATATTAGAAAAGGAAAAATTTTCTTTGTGATCAGATCAAAGTGAAATAAAAAAGCAAAATTACCTTTACAAATGTAAAAAAATAATTTTCACTTAGGGCATTTCTGCTGAATTCAGAGTCTATATTTCAGAACTGTGTCTAGAGCCAGAATTCTCTTCTAGGACTGGACTGTGATATGATCCAACAGGCAAAATACTTACAGAATGACAAAAATGAGGTTATCTCCTGTGTATCAAATGCCAGCAGTATTCCTGAATCATTGTGATAACCAAAAAAAAGCCGACAAACAAAAAACCATTCTACAAACTTCCAGTGTACCCCTTGGGAGCAACACTACTCCATTGAGATCCACAAGCTTACCATCATAAGGCCAAAGAACTGGTGAGGGCCAACAACCTCACAATTTTGAACTTGAAAAGAAGATATACTAGTCTTGACTGACTGACTTAGCAGAACTTGGAAAGCTGATTTGAAGCCAGCAGTCAGGAAAACTGATAAATAATTAAATAAACAATGAATAAAAAGACTCAAGAATTTGTGACCATATGTATCTCCAAAAGTGGCAGTAAATGTAGGGCTAAAAGCAAAATTGTATGGAAATCTGTTTTGGCAGAACCTGGTGTGGGGCTCGATCTCAGAACCCGGAGATCATGACCTGAGCTAAAATCAGGAGTTGGATGCTTAACCGACTAATCCACCCAGGTGCCCCGGTATGGAAATCTGTTTTAAGTTAAGTCTGGAGGCGCTGATTGAAAAACCATTAAGCGAATATTTCCGCCTGAATGAGACATTTCCATTTCTAACCCTTGATTCCATTTGGTTTCCAGAATCTTAGCAGCCAGTATTGGACCCTCTGGTCAGTGGCTTGTAGGATTCTTCTTGGGGACTCTCAATAGCCTAAGAAGAGCTAGAGATAATGATCTCAGAGTTACCTGGTAAAACAAGTCAGTCAGATAACCATACAGTGAAACCCCTGCTTCACTTTTACAAGCAAGCCTGTCCTGGAGCTCAGATCTTCGAGTCAATTTATACAGCCCCATGCTTATAGATGAGTGGAAAATCAAGCATCGCTTTGTGCCAATGCTGGAGACTCAAATAAACAAAGAAATGCAACCTGGGGGAAAGGCTCTAGACTGGGCTAAGAAGACTCCAAAAAATGAGCACTTGTATCCCTATCAAAGAAAAATACTACATCCCTCAAGTACATAACAGGTTGCTACAAAAAGGAAGACCAGAGACAAAAAGAGTTAATGAAAAGTAATAAAGTAAGAAGTTAAAAAAAAATTAGAAGATAAAGTGAGGAAATAGCCAAGAAAGTAGACCTAAAATGCAGAGAGAAAAACAATCTACCTGAAAAGATGAGAAACTTTGATCTTCTCAGCAGTTCCAGGAAGTGAGAACAAAATGGAGAGGGGAAAACAATCCAGTAAGCTATTCAAGAAGACTAGACTGAAAAGTCTTTCCCGGGTTACACCTGGTGCTATTCCAGGGGATAGTTGGGTCTACACAGGTCCCTCAGGGCACCTTTATTCCAGTGATACTGCCAAGGACAAGTTAGGGGAAGTCAGTGCAGCTCTTAGTCCCCATTTCCTGGAGAGTCTGAAACAAAAAGGATTGTCCTTTTGAAGCCTGAAGGACTAACCTAGAAGGCTTTAAGTCATTCTAATGTGCTCAGAATGAAGCGCGGTGTATAACAAGGTACAGTGGGACAGTTGGTAAATGGTCACTGACTTGAGCTATTCCATGCTAATCCTACACTGTGCCTGATTGGGAGTGGGTCTCAAGGGGCTGTTGTCTCTGGATATTCCTTTCTGGGACTATATCTTAAACAGAAAGAGATTTCGATTTAAAATACATTTTAGGCATGATAATAGTGTTTTTCTAAATAAAAGAAAAAAGGAATTCTACTTGCAGATAATTTTTTTCTGAATTGTAAATTTATTTTATGAAAAGTTTTACAAAGGCATACAAATTAAGTAACATTTAATTTGTTAAAAAGAATAAAATTATATGGAATTGGATATGCTCCAGAAATTCTAGGGTACCTGCAGTAGACTTAGGTTATAAATGCAAATATATTTCATTACAATTTTGTTCTACAATCAGTGCAGCATACATAAATAAACTGAATAAAGCTAGATTGTGTGACAAACATCACTTTCAATCAATGGCACCCAAGGTCCTGTATCCTATTGGAATCTTTTAGATGATTGAACTTTTTAGAGATGGCTTCATTATTTGGCATCTACCTGTGAAGATTTAGGTCATAAGTATAAACTCCCATAACACTGGATAAGAACAGGCTACAAAGTCTCTTTCAGACACACTGAGAAAGGACCACCTATAATAGTTTATAATAGGGAAAATTATTCCTTTTGGGGGAAATCTGAAAATTAAGTACTTGTAAAACTACTGCTCAGAATAAAAGGTTTTATTTTGTAATCAAATTATAAAAATGTGAATAAATCAGATAACTACAAGGCCACAATATGTCAATTTAGACCCCTCTGCCAGGACTATGTCCTAACTTGTTTTCTGTCTTCCCTTTTTCTATTTGAATATATGAATCACTATTTATCAGTGTGGCTCTTTCCCCACATTTATTTTGTGTGGCAATGATTATTTGTGTTCTTGGATATGAGCTAGACTTGGAAAATTGAATCCAGTTTGGGCCATGGAGCCAAGCAGACTGTATCTACCTTTACATTTTTGAGATTGTAGATTTTACCATTTCAGATAATTCTGTAGCTCAGAGCACTTGGATATTTTCCATCCATATGGCATCTTGGAGCTTTGGAAAGGAATCAACTGTTAGTATTTTCCCAATGAAATAGGATTTACTCTGTTCTTCCTGTTCTACTTGTAGGTATAACTATAGTTGGTCAGCCATGCCAATGCTGTTGTGAATGCAGAATTAGGTACATGTTTTTTCGGCACAATTGAAACAAGGAGTATTTTATTGCCATCCAGGTAGATTGAAGCTTCTTATCCTTTAAAGTCACCCAGACTTCTGGCCTGTCATCTCTTTCAAATCTCTTTACTTGTGCGTCCTGCTTTGCCCTTTCATTTTAGATTCATTCTGTATTTCCTTGGTGCTCAGGGAGTCCTCCAACAATGGCAGCACCAACTGCTGAAGAGTGAAACTTTCCATCTAACCACTGGGATTTTATTTTGTTTAATGCCAAATTACTTATTCAATATGGTGTGATAAACGAAATGTAGTAAATCTAGGAGAAACTACTCCTATCTTTGCTAATAAACACAACTCATACTTAAAATTACTTCTAAAACACGTCCTTCTTCTGCAATCTTATACTGGCTGGCATTCTCTGAAGAGAATCTAATCATCCAATATGATATATTTCCCTGATTTCTGTAAGTAAAAACATTTTATTTAAAATGCTACCTAATGTTTCTTATCCACTTAAAATGCCATTTTTCCTTTATTTCACCTCCTGAGCTATTTTTAAGACCTTATGATATGCAAAGAACTAACTGGCACAAATTTTATCCTTGAGGAAGTTACAGGGGACTGTGGGAAACAGATGAGTGGAAATAACTATATGACAGTACAAACTGCTAACATTTATAGAGATCTTACTATGTCCTGGACATTGTATGACGATCACAGGGAATCTCATTTAATCCTCAGAATAACACTGCAGGGTAGGTTAATGTTGCTTTCACTATAACAGTTGAGGAAATAGGTCCAGGGACTTTGGATTTTTGGCCTAGGTTGAAGAAACTAAATTTTCTGACTTCAAAGCAGAGGGATTTTTACACGACGACTCACAATCTCTCCAAAGTCAGAAATGTGGACTGAAGATAATACATATCCTAAAAGTGATGCAGATCAAATCCACTGGGAATGCAATGAAGGGATATGCGTGGGTGGGGAAGGTGGGATCAGGAATTCATTTGTGGAGTAGTTGGTAATTAAATGGAGTCTTGCAGGACATCAGGGTGTTAAGATAATGTGTGTGTATGTCTTGATCTATAATTAACCTTCCTTAAAAATGGAAGCACATAATCAATGTGTGCCTAACATTGCCAAAGAAAGTATTAACCACCAAATATTTCAGTATGAAAAACAATTCAGTATATTTTACCAAAAAAAAAAAAAAAAGACTTAGCAAAGAGGTCCTTTGAGGTAATAATGAAAGAAGAGAGTGGGAGTCTTTAACTTGGTGAATAAAAGGTTGAGATTTGTTAATGTGTCAAGTTTAGATCATCATTGTAATGGGAAAAGACAGTCTACCTCTACTTTTAGCTCTGTACGTGTTCACTAATAAGTTTAAAAATGCATACTGGAGTTCAGAAGTTGATGTTAGCAAAAATCAATTTCATTCACTTTATACATTTGAAAAATCAAACTTTGGAAAAAAGATCCAGGTTATTAAGTCCATAAGGCTTCACAGAGATTGGGTTTATTGTTTTGGTTTTGGGAGAAGAAAAGGGATAGTATCTGTTATAAGATACATATATAAAATATATAAAAATATAAATATATAGTATTGATTATAGTAATATAATATAAAATATATATGAAACTCATTTAATGATATACTATAGAAAATAATAAAAAGAGATTAATTTTATTAACTATGATATTTGCTTTAATTAACTCATTAGTGTTAATTGTTTAATGACTTAAAAAGATCGGTACAACATAATAGTTGAAAAACAGTAAATGATTTATAGGTAATTTGGAAGCAAATGAATAAGAACTTGAGTGATAGCCAGCTATCTCTTTTACTGGAAGAGTAACCTGTGGTTCACATAAAATAATTTATTAAAATTTTTAGTGTTGTATATTACCAGTATACACAAAATAAAATAGTATAATGAATCATATGTTCCCATTACCCAGAGTCAGTAATTCTCAAACTTGTTGCCAAACTTGTTCCATTTATCTCCATCCTTTACATTTTTATTTATGCTAGAATCTCTTTTTTTTCAGATTTTATTTATTTATTTGAGAGACAGAGACAGCGAGAGAGGGGACACAAGCAGGGGGAGTGGGAGAGGGAGAACAGGTTTCCCGCTGAGCAGGGAGCCTGATTCAGGGCTCCGTCGCAGGACCCTGGGACCATGACCTCAGCCGAAGGCAGACACTTAACAACTGAGCCACCCAGGTGCCCTGCTAGAGTCTTTTAAAAGAAATTTTAGACATCATGCTATTTAACTCTAAATACTTCACTATATGTTGCTAACAACTGAGAGATTTTTTAAAAATGTAGTCATAATACCATTACCACATTTAACAAAGTCAGTAATATTTTATCATCCAGTACCTAGTCCATAGTCAAATTTCTTCAACTTTTTTAGAGTTGGTTTATTCAGTAAGAGATCCAAACAAGGCCCAAGCAGTACACTTTATTTTGTTGTCTAAGTATGTAACAGGTTCTCCTCATTTCTTTAGGAGAAGTATGATCATTTGTCCTTTGGAATATTCCATATTTTGCGTTTGGCTGTTTATTTCCTTGTCATATCAAATAACTTGTTTCTTTGCTCTCTACTTTCCATAAATGGTAGTAATATGTAGAAGTTTAGTTATATTCAGCATAAAATGACTCATTTTAAAATTTCTTAGAAATGCTTGCAAAAGACAATTGTCAGTATGTTATAGAATTATTTAGTGTCTCAGGTGAGTCTATAATTTTACATATAGTAAAAATGAGGTATGTTTTACATATAATAAAATGGACAGTTCTCAAGTATTCAATTTGATGAGCTTTAACAATTCTATACTCCCATTTACCCACTCTCGAAAACAAGATATGGCACATTTTTACCACCTGAGAAAGTTCTTCATGCTTCTATCCAGTCAGTCTTCCCTTCCAGAGGCAACCATTCTCTGATTCCACTCAGCACACACTAGTTTTACCAGTTCTTGGATTTTATATAAATGGCTTCCTTTTCTCAAGAAAATATTTTTAGGAATCATCCTTATTGTTGCATGAATCAGTAGTTTTTACCTTTTTATTGCTGAGTAGCATTCTGTTGTACAGCTATGCCTCAATTTGTTTATCAGTTCTGCAGAGGAACATCTGGATTGTGTCTAGTTTTCGGCTGCTATCAATACAGCTTTTCTTTCTTTTTTTATTATGTTATGTTAATCACCACACATTACATCATTAGTTTTTGATGTGGTGTTCCATGATTCATTGTTTGCATATAACACCCAGTGCTCCATTCAGTACATGCCCTCTTTAATACCCATCACCAGGCTAACCCACCACCCCACTCCCCTCCCCTCCCCCCCACCCCCCTCCCCTCTAGAACCCTCAGTTTGTTTCTTTTTCTTTTCTTTTTTTTAAGATTTTATTTATTCATTTGAGACACAGAGATACGGAGAGAGAGAGAGCATGAGCAGGGGGGAGACAGAGGGAGAGGGAGAAGCAGGCTCCCTGCTGAGCAGAAAGCCCAATGCGGGGCTCGATCCCAGGACCCTGGAATCATGACCTGAGCCGAAGGCAGACGCCCAACTATCCGAGCCACCCAGGCGCCCCCCTCAGTTTGTTTCTAAACATTCTTTTCTTTCAGCTTTATGGAAATATAATTAACAAATGAAATTGCAATATATTCAAAGTATACAAATACGATATTTGATATACATTGTGAAAGAATTCCCCCTATCCAGTTCATCAACACATGCATTACCTTATTCATTCATTCATTCATTCATTCATTCATTCATTCATTCATTCATCTGGTGAGAACAGTTAAGTTCTACTCTTTTAGCAACTTTTTTTTTTTTAAGATTTTATTTATTTATTTGACAGAGAGAGCATAAGCAGCGGAGCGGCAGAGGGAGAAGCAGCCCCCCACCCCGCTGAGCAGGGGGCCCAATGCAGGCCTCGATCCTAGGACCCCGAGACCAGGACCCGAGCTGAAGGCAGACACTCAACAGACTGAGCCACCTAGGTGCCCCTCTTTTAGCAACTTTGAATTATACAGGGGCACCTGGGTGCTCAGTTGGTTGGGTATCAGACTCTTGGTTTCAGCTCAGGTCATGATCTCATGAGCTCAGGGTCATGAGATGGAGTCCCCCCACCCCACCCCAATGGGCTCAGCGCTCAGTTCAGAATCTGCTTGAGATTCTTTCTCCCTCCCCCTCTGCTCCTCACTCCACCCCCGCCCCCCGCTCGCACATGCTCTCTCTCTCTCAAATAAAGTCTTTAATTTTTTTTAATTATATAATATAGTACACATTCTTTTTGTGAGAATACACTTTCATCCCTCTTGGGTAAAAATCAAGGTATGATCTCTAAGATACCCTTCTGGAACTTAAGAAAATTTGCTTACTCTAAGGTTGCAAAGACCTTCTGGAAGGTTTAAAGTTCTAGCTTTTATGTTTAGGTTTATAATCCACTTTGAATTAATTTTTGGGTATGGTGTGAAGTAGGGGCCCAGGGTCTTTTTTTATCTAGACATTTGAACAGTCTTTCCAGCACCATTTGTTAAAAAGACACTGCTTTCGGGGCGCCTGGGTGGCTCAGTCGTTAAGCGTCTGCCTTCGGCTCAGGTCATGATCCCAGGGTCCTGGGTTCGAGCCCCGCATCGGGCTCCCCGCTCGGCGGGAAGCCTGCTTCTCCCTCTCCCACTCCACCTGCTTGTGTTCCCTCTCTCGCTGTGTCTCTCTCTGTCAAATAAATAAATAAAATCTTTAAAAAAAAAAAAAAAAAAAGACACTGCTTTCCCCAAAAAATCTTGTGCCTTTGTTGAAAATCAATTGCTTGTTTACATGTAGATCTATTTACATCTCCTTATTCCAGTAATAAACTGTCTGATTAGTTTAGCTTTAGAGCAAGTCTTGAATTCAGAAGGTGGAAATTCTTCAATTTTGTCTTTTCAAGGTTGTTTTCACTATAGTTTGTATTTCCAAATAAATTTTAGAATCACTGTGTCAATTCCTTCAAAATATGTTGCTGGTACTTTACTTTTGTGGGATCTATAGATCAATTTGGGCCTAATGAATACTTAATAGTCTGAAGTCTTCCAATCAAGAACATGGTATCTCTTTCTGCTTATTAAGATCTTTAAATTTCTTAGCAATGTTTTATAGTTTTCAACACAGATATAATACACATCTTTTGATAAATTTATTCCTAGGTATTTGATTTTTTAATGCTTTTATAAATCATTTTTTAAAAAATATCACTTTTCATTTTTTTGGTTAGTATAGAGAAATAAAACTAATTTTTGTATTTCAATCTTATATCTTGCAATGCATTAAATTTACTCATTAGTTGTAATAGCTTTCCCCCCCTATGAATTTCTTAGTTTTCTATGTATTTAATCATATCATCTTGGGGAAAAAAAACCTGGTTTCTTCTTGTTATCTTTCTAATATCTATGACTTTTGTTATTCTTGCCTTATTGCAATGACTATAATTTCCACTAAGTACAATGTTAAAATAGAATAGACATTCTTATACCTCTTGGGGAGAAAGTGGTCAATATTTTGCCATTAAATTTGTTGATAACTGTATGTTTTTAATAGATGCCCTTTATTAGATTGAGAAAATACTCTTATTTTTAGTTTGCTGAGAATTTTATCATAAATAAGCATTAAATTTTGTTAAATGCTTTTTATGCATTTATTGTCATATGATTTCCCCTTTTATTATGTTAATGTGATGAACTATAATGATTCTTGATTATTAAGTCCCTTTGCATTCCTTGTATATATGCCATTAATTATGGAATATATCATCCATTATAAAAATCACTGGGTTTGATTTATTAAAGTTTTGTTGAGGATTTTTATGTATATTCATACGTGATTTTTACCTATAATTTTACTTCCTTTAAACATTTTTTTGGTAATATCCTTGTCACGTTTGTAATTTGAGCTATCATGGCCTCATAAGTGAGTTGGAAAATGTTTCTTTTCTTCTCCTCTATTTTGTAAGAAGTTTTGTGTAAGCCTGGTATTATTTCTTCTGAAATGTTTAGTAAAATTCACCAGTTAAGCCATATGGATCTCAAATTTGTGTATCTGTGTGTGTGTCTGTAAAATTTTAATTCAAATTACTTCTGTTATATATAGGGCTTTTAGATTTTCTATTTTTTTGTGTTTCAGTTTTGGTAAGTTGTATTTTTCAAGGAATTTCCATTTCATCTATAGTCAATTTATTGGCATATCATTGTTTAAGTATCCTCTTGTTTTTCTTTTAATAACTATAGGCCTTGTAGCACTACTGCCTCTTTCATTCTGGATGCTAGCAATTTGCGTTTTCTCTCATTTTTCTTGGCTAATTTTGCTAGGATTTTATAGAATGTATTAATCTTTTCAAAGAACTAACATTTAAGTTGTTTAGTTGGTGTGCTGTTTTATGTTTTCTATTTCATCAGTTTCTGCTTTCTATTTTTTTAAATAGAGGTAAGAAAATAAAGTTAAAAGCAGAAATTGATGAAATAGAAAACAAAAAACAACATAGCTACTAAACAACTTAAATTTTAGTTCAAAGTAATTTCCTCTATTTTGCCTAATTTTCTGAAATAAAAGCTGAGATCATTTATCTTAAACATTTCTTCTCTAATCAGGACTTCAAATCAGTAAATTTCTCTCAAGCACTGCCTTAGCTACATCTTACAAATTCGGATCTATTGTATCTTTATCATTACTCAGTTTGAAGTATTTTAAAAATTTTCATAGTGGTTTATTCTTTGTCTCATGGGTTATTTAGATGTGTGTAGGTTATTTCCTAAATAATTTGAGGTTTTCTACATATGATTTCTAATTTAATAATGTTGTAGTCAGAGAAATATTCTGTGTGATTTCATTTTCTTGACAGTTTTTAGACTTTTTTTTTATGACCCAGCACATGATTTGTTTTGGTTATCTCATGTGCATTTCAAAAGAATTTCTATCTCAGGGTTGTTGGATGGAAGGTTCTATGAATATTAATTTGTTCAATTTGGTTGGTAGTACTGTTCAGTTTCTATATCTTTACTTATCTTTTACTGTAGTTAGTTCTTTGGTCTAGCAGTTAAAATCTCTATCATTGTGAATTTGTTTACTTATCCAGAGGAGTGTTAAAATCTCTATCATTATGAATTTGTCTATTTATCATTTTGGTTGTGTTGAATGTTTGGTTGATGTATTTTGAAGTTCTGTCAGTAAGTGCTTATGTTTAAAATTCTTATAGCTTTTTAATGAATTGGCCTTTTTATCATTGGAAAATATCTCTATCTTTCTTTTCAATGTCTATTTTTTCTGAAAGCTACAACAGCTTTTTCCACTCTTATTTCAGTGTATATCTGTGTCTTTTTTTATATCCTCATTGTACATAAAGTGTGTACCTTAAAGACAACATATAGTTGGGTCTAACTTTTTAAATCCAGTCTGAAAATCTCTGCCTTTTCATGGAGTACATTTATATCTAATGTAATTATTTAAATTATTGGGTTTAATTACATCATTGTGGCATTTGTTTTCTCTTTGTACCATCTAATCTTCTTCTGTTTCTCTTTTTTTGTCTTCTTTTCAGTTATTCAAATATTTTTAAGAATTATACTTTATTTCCTTAATGGGCTATTTTTGTTACTTTTTAGTGTATGTTCTAGAGAGTATAATATTCATCTTTAACTTATCACTGTCCATCTTCAAATATTATTGTGCAATGTAGAAAACTTGCAACAGCATAATTCTATTTAATCTCCCTCCTATTCTTTGTGATTTTATATATATTTTACTTTCTTATATCTTATTATCTTAAATACATTGTTATTATTTTTGCTTTACATTGTCAATTGTCCTAAATTAAATATAAATATATATGCAAATGCACATATTATATTTAAGTATACTATTATAAATACAAGAGAATTTCATATATAAAATATATTTAAATATATAATGTATAAAAGTACAAAATGTACTATGTAATATGATGCATATTTATATAATATCTAATAATGGATATAATTAATTATAGGTAATAGATCAGTAGAGTAATAATAGTTAAGAATAGATATAATAATATATTACTCTCTCCTTCTACTTACATATAATATTTATATATAATAACTAATATAATATAGAATATATATTTATATATATATGTAAAAATCTCTTATATTTATCCACATAGTTACTCTTTCTGGTGATTTTTATTTTTTCCTTGTAAATACAGGCATCTAGCTTGTATTTTTTTAATACCCAAAATTTTCTATTGGCATTTTGCATAGATTGCATTTATTGATTTAAAACCTCTTTGTCTACTTGAAATGTCTACTTTGCTTTTATTTCTGAGGGATAAATTTGCTACATACAGCATTCTGTTTCTGCTTTCAGTACTTTAAAAATGTTATTCTATTGTTTTCTGTCTTTTCTTTTTTTTCCTGATGAGTATTAAACCATTCTTGTTATTATTCTGTTCTCTTGCATGTAAGTTGTCTTTTTATCTAGCTGTCCTTAAGATTTTCTCTTATTTATTTATTTTCTGTGTGTACGTCTAATAGTTTGACTATGTTATGCTGATAATGTATGGGTTGATATATTTCATTAATTTTGAAAAATTAGCAGCCATTATCTTTTCAAAATAATTGTCTGCCCCGTTGTCTCTCTCTCTCTCTCTCGAACTCAAATTATACATATGCTAGATGATTTGAAATCATTCAGTAAGTCTTGGATTCCCTGTTCAGTTTAGATTTTTTTCTCTTTGTAGTTCTCTTTTATTTCTATTGTTGTTTTCCAGTTCAGTGATCTTTTCTTCTGTTGTGTCCAGTATGCTCTTGTGTCCAATGAATGAATTTTATACTTCTTATATTGTTCTAGAATTTCTACTTAGCTTTTAAGAATAATTTTATATACCTTCTGAAATTTTCAATCTCTTCCTTTAGCAGCTTTCACTAGATTCTGTTAACACATTTACCAGAATTATCTTAAGGTTCAGGTTAGCTAAATTCAATATCTGGGTTATCTCTCAGGTTGTTTCTGTCTCTTCCTTATTGGTCACATTTTACTACTTATTCATATGTGTTATAATTTTTATTCTATGGCAGTCTTTTGTGTCAATAACATTAGAAACTACCAACAAAGGGCCTTCCCCTTCCTCTGTCTGGTTGCTAGGATGGGTGCTGAGTTAGTCCAATCTGTAGTTGAACCTAGGCTTTGTGATAGATTTAGTTAGATCCAATTTGCCACTGTCTTCAAATACTTTGAAGTCAGGATCAGCACTTTATTTTCAGTAGAGCTTGAGATACGAGCACCAGTAATTGTCTAGAGATACTTCCATGTTTAAGAACTCAATTCCTAACTTTTTTTTTTTTGAGTTTTAATTTTTTTTATTCTTATGTTAATCCCCATACATTACATCATTAGTTTTAGATGAAGTGTTCCATGATTCATTGTTTGTGCATAACACCCAGTGCTCCATGCAGAATGTGCCCTCCTCTCAATTCCTAACTTTTTGAGTTATCAGAAGTTCTTTCTTTCTCCAGACTTGTCCTGACTTTCTCTATCTGAGGACATCTCTGTCTATGCAGGTTCTTTAACCCATTGATGCACCTTCGGGGATTGCTCAGTTTTCTTATCCCCCCACCCAGCCTTCAGTGGGCTACTGCCCCCAAATCAGTGAAAGACCCGGTGAATATCCTATGTAACTCAGGAAGTATCACTGTTCTACTCTTTCCCTCCTTGCAGCCTGCAGCGTTTAGTGCCTTCTGCCCTGTGCTTTGATGAAGGCTCTGTGTGCCTGGGGGGGATGGCTCTCAATTCTCTTTTCTTGCTCCCAGTCTTTAGCATCGTCCCTATACACTTACTGATGGCCTTTTGGAAGAGAGTTGGTGAGTGGGTACAGATTCATTCTGTGACTAGGGCTCTTCGGGACTGTAATCTGTCATACTAACCACATGTAGCTATCCATAGTTTGTTAAAGGTTGAGCTGGTTTCTCCTTACCTCCATCTATGGAAGAATTGTTTCTCCATTTCTACTACTGTTCTCTTAGCATTAAAAACAGCTATAGGACTCTCTCTTAGGAAAAACTTGTCCATTTTAAAATTTAATTCCCTTGTTTCCTTTTTTTTTTATCATTAACTCTCTAATATGTTTAAAAACTCTAATTTTGTACTTTTACCTGTTCTGTTTTGATTTTTAGGGTAGGGATGATGGTTGTATTAGTTTCCTATTATTGCTGTAAACAATTACCACAAATTTAGTGTCTTATACAATGTAAATTTATTATAGGCATACTTCAGAGATATTGCAGGTTTGGTCCTAGACCACTGCAACAAAGTGAATATCACAATAAAACGAGTCAAATGAATTTTTTGGTTGTCTAGCACATGTAAAAGTTATGTTTATGCTATACTGTAGTCTATTCAGTATGCAATAGCATTATGTCTACAATAATGTATATACCTTAATTTAAAAAATGCTTTATTGATAAAACATGCTAACCATCATCTGAACTTTCAGGGACTTGTAATCATTTTACTAGTAGAGCATCTTGCTTTGATGTTGATGGCTGCTGACTGATCAGGGTAGTGGTTGTTAAGGGTTGGGGCAGCTGTGGTAATTTCTTAAAATAAGACAATAATGAATTTTGCTGCATCAATTGACTCTCCTTCTCGTAAATGATTTCTCTGTGATGCTATTTGATAGCATTTTACCCTCAGTAGAACTACTTTCAAAATTGAAGTCAATCCTTTCAAAGCTTGCCACTACTTTATCAACTAAGTTTATACAGTATTTTAAATCTTTTGTTATCATTTCAACAATCTCCACAGCATCTCCACCAGCAGTAGATTCTATCTCAAGAAACCACTGTCATTGGTCATCTATAAGAAGCAACTCCTCTTCCATTACAGTTCGATCATGAGATTGCAGCAATTCAGTGACATCTTCACGCTCCACTTCCATTTCTTGTTCTTTTGCTCTTTCTCCCACATCTGCACTTATTTCCTCCACTGAAGTCTTGAACCCTCAAAGCCATCCATGAGGGTTAAAATCAACTTCTAAACTCTTATTCAGGTTGATATTTTGGCCTCTCCTCATGAATCATAAATGTTCTTAATGGCATCTAGAATGGTAAATCATTTCCAGAAGGTTTTTAAATCACTTTGCTCAGATCCATCAGAGGAATCACTATCTATGGCAGCTATAGTCTTAGGAAATGTATTTCTTCAATAAAAAGACTGGAAAATCAAAGTTACTCCTTGATCCATGGGCTACAGAATGGATATTGTGTTAGCAGGCATGAAAACAACATTAATCTCATTGTACATATCCACCAAAGGTCTTGAGTGACTAGATGCATTGTCAATGATCAGTCATATTTTGAAAGCAAACCTTTTTTTTTTTTTTCCTGAGCAATTGTTCTCAACTGTGGGCTTAAAATATTCAGTAAACCGGGGCACCTGGGTGGCTCAGTCAGTTAAGCGTCTGCCTTCGGCTCAGGTCATGGTCTCAGGGTCCTGGGATCGAGCCCCGCATCGGGCTCCCTGCTTGGCGGGAAGCCTGCTTCTCCCTCTCCCACTCCCCCTGCTTGTGTTCCCTCTCTCACTGTGTCTCTCTCTGTCAAATAAATAAAATCTTTAAAAAAAAAATTCAGTAAACCATGTTGTAAACAGATGTGCTGTCATCCAGACTTAGCTGTTGCATTTCTAGAGCATAGGCAGAATAGATTTAACATAATCCTCAAGGACCTTAGGAGTTTTGGAATGGTAAATGAGCACTGGCTTCAACTTCAAGTCACCAGGTGCATTAGCCCCTAAAGAGAGTCAATCTGTCCTTTGAAGCTTTGAAGCCAACATAAGGCTGTTTTACCTACATTGAAAATCTGATGTTCAGTGTAGCCACCTTCATTAATGGTCTTAGTGAGCTCTTCTAGATAACTCACTGTAGCCTCTACATCAGAACTTGCTGCTTCACCTGTGCTTTATATTACAGAGATGGCTTTCCTTAACCTTGTGAACCAACCTTGCTAGCCAACCTTCCAACTTTTCTTCTGCAGCTTCCTTACCTCTTTCAGTCTTCATAGAATTGAAGAGAGGTTTTGCCCTGGATTAGCCTTTGGGCTAAAGGAATATAGTGGCTGGTTTGACCTCTTATCCAGACCACTAGGATCTTCTCCATATCAGCAATAAGGCTGTTTCACTTTCTTATCATTCATGTGTTCACTCGAGTAGCATTTTTAATTTCCTTTAACTTGACATTCACAACTTGGAAAACTATTTGGTGCAAGAGGCCTAGCTTTCAGCCTACCTCAGCTTTCAACATGCCTTCCTCACTAAGCTTAATCATTTCTAGGTTTTGATTTAAAATGAGAGACATGAGACTCTTCCTGTCACTTGAAGACTTAGAGTCCATTGTAGGGTTATTAATTGGCCTAATTTGAAAACTGTTGTATCTCAGGGAATAGAAAGGCCCAAGGAGAGGGAGAGAATTGAGGGAATGGCTGGTTGGTGGTAGAGCATTCAGAACACATTCAACATTTATCCATTAAGTTTGCCATTTTATATGGGTGTGGTTTGCAATGCACACCCCCCCCATTACAATAGTAACATCAAAGATTACTGATCACAGATTACCATAACAAATATAATAATAATGAAAAAGTTTGAAATATTGCAACAATTACCAAAATGTGACTCAGAGACAGGAAGTGAGCCAATGCTGTTGGAAAAATGGTGCCAATAGATTCATTCAGTGTTGTCACAAACCTTCAGTTTGCAAAAAATAAAGCGAAGCACAGTGATATTTTACACTTCTGGAGGTCAGAAATGTTAAATGAGTTTTACAGGGCTCAAAACAAGGTGTCAGCAGAGCTGTATTCCTTCTAGAGGCTCTAGGGGATAATTCATTTCCTAGCTTTTTCCAGCTCCTAGAGATCACTGCCTTCCTTGGGTCTTTTCTCCTTCTATCTTTAAAGAGCATCCCTTCCCCTTCTGCTTCTTTCATCATATCTCCTACTTTCTCACTGATTCTTTTCCCTCCCTCTAATTACAAGGGCCCTTGTGATTACACTGGACCCACCTGGATAATATGGGCTAATTTCCACATTTCAACATCTTTAATTTGATCACGTATGCAATTTCTCTCCGCTAACGGTATGGTAACATGCTCACGGATGTCAGAGATTAGGACACGGACATCTTTGGGGGACCATTATTCAGTCTGCTACAGTGGTCTATTGAAACTTCCTATTCCTAACAAAAATTGGAGATCAGTATATCATTTAAAATAATAAGTTTTATTCTAAACTTCACAAAGAAAACACTATTTTATTTTTATTTTTTTATTGTTATGTTAATCACCATACATTACATCATCAGTTTTTGATGTAGTGTTCCATGATTCCTTGTTTTTGCATAACACCCAGTGCTCCATGCAGAACGTGCCCTCTTTAATACCCATCACCAGGCTAACCCATCCTCCCACCCCCCTCCCCTCTAGAACACTCAGTTTGTTTTTCAGGGTCCGTCGTCTCTCATGGTTCATCTCCCCCTCCGATTCCCCCCCTTCATTCTTCCCCTCTTGCTATCTTTTTTTTTATCTTAACATATATTGCATTATTTGTTTCAGAGGTACAGATCTGTGATTCAATAGTCTTGCACAATTCACAGCGCTCACCATAGCACATACCCTCCCCAGTGTCTATCACCCAGGCACCCCATCCCTCCCACCCCACTCCCCACTCCAGCAACCCTCAGTTT
Organism: Neomonachus schauinslandi; assembly: GCF_002201575.2. Taxonomy (NCBI): domain Eukaryota; kingdom Metazoa; phylum Chordata; class Mammalia; order Carnivora; family Phocidae; genus Neomonachus; species Neomonachus schauinslandi. The sequence continues at coordinate 78,541,093 of NC_058411.1, forward strand.
GTTTCCTGAGATTAAGAATTCCTCATATCAGTGAGGTCATATGATACATGTCTTTCTCTGATTGACTTATTTTGCTCAACATAATACCTTCCAGTTCCATCCACGTCGTTGCAAATGGCAAGATCTCATTCCTTTTGATGGCTGCATAATATTCCATTGTGTATATATACCATATCTTCTTTATCCATTCGTCTGTTGATGGACATCTTGGCTCTTTCCACACTTTGGCTATTGTGGACATTGCTGCTATAAACATCAGGGTGCACGTACCCCTTCAGATCCCTACATTTGTATCTTTGGGGTAAATACCCAGTAGTGCAATTGCTGGGTCATATGGTAGCTCTATTTTCAACTTTTTGAGGAAACTCCATACTGTTTTCCAGAGTGGTTGCACCAGCCTGCATTCCCACCAACAGTGTAGGAGGGTTCCCCTTTCTCCACATCCCCACCAACATCTGTCGTTTCCTGACTTATTAACTTTAGCCATTCTGACTGGTGTGAGGTGGTATTTCATTGAGGTTTTGATTTGGATTTCCCTGATGCCAAGTGATGTTGAGCACTTTTTGATGTGTCTGTTGGCCATTGGATGTCTTCTTTGGAAAAATGTCTGTTCATGTCTTCTGCCCATTTCTTGATTGGATTCTTTGTTCTTTGGGTGTTGAGTTTGATAAGTTCTTTATAGATTTTGGATACTAGCCCTTTATCTAATCTGTCATTTGCAAATATCTTCTCCCATTCTGTCGGTTGTCTTTTAGTTTTGTTGACTGTTTCTTTTGCTGTGCAAAAGCTTTTTATCTTGATGAAGTCCCAATAGTTCATTTTTGCCCTTGCTTCCCTTGCCTTTGGCGATGTTTCTAGGAAGAAGTTGCTGCGGCTGAGGTTGAAGAGGTTGCTGCCTGTGTTCTCCTTTAGGATTTTGATGGACTCCTGTCTCACATTTAGGTCTTTCAACCATTTTGAGTCTATTTTTGTGTGTGGTGTAAGGAAATGGTCCAGTTTCATTCTTCTGTATGTAGCTGTCCAATTTTCCCAACACCATTTGTTGAGGAGACTGTCTTTTTTCCATTGGACATTCTTTCCTGCTTTGTCAAAGATTAGTTGACCATAGAGTTGAGGGTCCATTTCTGGGCTCTCTGTTCTGTTCCATTGATCTATGTGTCTGTTTTTGTGCCAGTACCATACTGTCTTGATGATGACAGCTTTGTAAGAGAGCTTGAAGTCCAGAATTGTGATGCCATCAGCTTTGCTTTTCTTTTTCAACATTCCTCTGGCTATTTGGGGTCTTTTCTGGTTCCATACAAAGTTTAGGATTATTTGTTCCATTTCTTTGAAAAAAGTGGATGGTATTTTGATGGGGATTGCTTTGAATGTGTAGATTGCTCTAGGTAGCATTGACATCTTCACAATATTTTTTGTTCCAATCCATGAGCATGGAACATTTTTCCATTTCTTTGTGTCTTCCTCAATTTCTTTCATGAGTATTTTATAGTTTTCTGAGTACAGATCCTTTGCCTCTTTGGTTAGATTTATTCCTAGGTATCTTATGGTTTTGGGTGCAATTGTAAATGGGATCAACTCCTTAATTTCTCTTTCTTCTGTCTTGTTGTTGGTGTATAGGAATGCCACTGACTTCTGTGCATTGATTTTATATCCTGCCCCTTTACTGAACTCCTGTATGAGTTCTAGGAGTTTTGGGGTGGCGTCTTTTGGGTTTTCCACATAAAGTATCATATCATCTGCAAAGAGTGAGAGTTTGACTTCTTCTTTGCCAATTTGGATGCCTTTTATTTCTTTTTGTTGTCTGATTGTTGTGGCTAGGACTTCTAATACTATGTTGAATAGCAGTGGTGATAGTGGACATCCCTGCTGCGTTCCTGACCTTAGGGGGAAAGCTCTCAGTTTTTCCCCATTGAGAATGATATTCACTGTGGGTTTTTCATAGATGGCTTTTATGATATTGAGGTATGAACCCTCTATGCCTATACCCTGAAGAGTTTTGATCAAGAAAGGATGCTGTACTTTGTCAAATGCTTTTTCTGCATCTATTGAGAGGATCATATGATTCTTGTTCTTTCTTTTGTTAATGTCTTGTATCACGTTGATTGATCTGTGGATGTTGAACCAACCTTGCAGCCCAGGGATAAACCCCACTTGGTTGTGGTGAATAATCCTTTTAATGGACTGTTGGATCCTATTGGCTAGTATTTTGGTGAGAATTTTTGCATCCATGTTCATCAAGGATATTGGTCTGTAATTCTCCTTTTTGATTGGGTCTTTGTCTGGTTTTGGGATCAAGGTAATGGTGGCCTGATAAGACAAGTTTGGAAGTTTTCCTTCCATTTCTATTTTTTGGAACAGTTTCAGAAGAATAGGTATTAATTTTTTAAATGTTTGGTAGAATTCCCCTGGGAAGCCATCTGGCCCTGGGCTTTTGTTTATTGGGAGATTTTTGATGACTGCTTCAATATCCTTAGTTGTTATAGGTCTGTTCAGGTTTTCTATTTCTTCCTGGTTCAGTTTTTGTAGCTGGTACATCTCTAGGAATGCCTCCATTTCTTCCAGGTTATCTAATTTGCTGGCATAGAGTTGTTCATAATATGTTCTTATAATTGTTTGTATTTCTTTGGTGTTGGTTGTGATCCCTCCTCTTTCATTCATGATTTTGTTGATTGGGGTCATTTCTCTTTTCTTTTTGATAAGTCTGGCCAGGGGTTTATCAATCTTGTTAATTCTTTCAAAGAACCAGCTCCTAGTTTCGTTGATCTGTTCTACTGTTCTTTTGGTTTCTATTTCATTGATTTCTGCTCTGATCTTTATTATTTCTCTTCTCCTGCTGGGTTTAGGCTTTATTTGCTGTTCTTTCTCCAGCTCCTTTAGGTGTAGGGTTAGGTTGTGTACTTGAGACCTTTCTTGTTTCTTGAGAAAAGCTTGTATTGCTATATACTTTCCTCTTAGGACTGCCTTTGCTGCATCCCAAAGATTTTGAACAGTTGTGTTTTCATTTTCATTGGTTTCCATGAATTTTTTAAATTCTTCTTTAATTTCCTCGTTGACCCATTCATTCTTTAGTAGGATGCTCTTTAGCCTCCACGTATTTGAGTTCTTTCCGACTTTCCTCTTGTGATTGAGTTCTAGTTTCAAAGCACTGTGGTCTGAAAATAGGCAGGGAATGATCCCAATCTTTTGGTACTGGTTGAGACCTGATTTATGACTTAGGATGTGATCGATTCTGGAGAATGTTCCATGGGCACTAGAGAAGAATGTGTATTCTGTTGCTTTGGGATGGAATGTTCTGAATATGTCTGTGAAGTCCATTTGGTCCAGTGTGTCATTTATTTTTTTTTATTTATTTATTTTTTTTAAAGATTTTATTTATTTATTTGAGAGAGAGAGAGTGAGAGTGAGAGACAGAGAGCATGAGAGGGGGGAGGGTCAGAGGGAGAAGCAGACTCCCTACCGAGCAGGGAGCCAGATGCGGGACTCGATCCCGGGACTCCAGGATCATGACCTGAGCCGAAGGCAGTCGCTTAACCAACTGAGCCACCCAGGCGCCCCCAGTGTGTCATTTAAAGTCTTTATTTCCTTGTTGATCTTTTGCTTAGATCATCTGTCCATTTCAGTGAGGGGGGTGTTAAAGTCCCTATTATTGTATTGTTGTCCATGTGTTTCTTTGCTTTTGTTATTAATTGCCTTATATAATTGGCTGCTCCCATGCTAGGGGCATAGGTATTTACAGTTGTTAGATCTTCTTGTTGGATAGAACCTTTAAGTAGGATATATTGTCCTTCCTCATCTCTTATTACAATCTTTGGTTTAAAATCTAATTTGTCTGATATAAGGATTGCCTCCCCAGCTTTTTTTTTGGTGTCCATTAGCATGGTAAATGGTTTTCCACCCCCTCACTTTCAAACTGGGGGTGTCTTTGGGTCTAAAATGAGTCTCTTGCAGACAGCATATCGATGGGTCTTGTTTTTTAATCCAGTCTGATAGCCTGTGTCTTTTGATTGGGCCATTTAGCCCATCCACATTCAGGGTAACTATTGAAAGATAGGAATTTAGTGCCATTGTATTGCCTGTAAGGTGACTGTTACTGTATATTGTCTGTGTTCCTTTCTGGTCTATGTTGCTTTTAGGCTCTCTCTTTGCTTAGAGGACCCCTTTCAATATTTCTTGTAGGGCTGGTTTCGTGTTTGCAAATTCCTTTAGTTTTTGTTTGTCCTGGAAGCTTTTTATCTCTCCTTCTATTTTCAATGACAGCCTAGCTGGGTATAGTATTCTTGGCTGCATATTTTTCTCATTTAGTCCTCTGAAGATATCATGCCAGTCCTTTCTGGCCTGCCAGGTCTCTGTGGATAGGTCTGTTGCCAGTCTGATGTTTCTACCATTGTAGGTTACATATCTCTTCTCCCAAGCTGCTTTCAGGATTTTCTCTTTGTCTCTGAGACTCGTAAGTTTTCCTTTTAGATGTCGGGGTGTTGACCTATTTTTATTGATTTTGAGAGGCACTCTCTGTGCTTCCTGGATTTTGATGCCTGTTTCCTTCCCCAAATTAGGGAAGTTCTCTGCTATAATTTGCTCCAATATACTTTCTGCCCCTCTCTCTCTTTCTTCTTCTTCTGGGATCCCAATTATTCTAATGTTGTTTCATCTTATGGTATCGCTTATCTCTCGAATTCTGCCCTCGTGATCCAGTAGTAGTTTATCTCTCTTTTTCTCAGCTTATTTTCCATCATTTGGTCTTCTATATCACTGAAATCTCTCTTCTGCCTCATTTATCCTAGCAGTTAGCATCCCCATTTTTGATTGCACCTCATTAATAGCCTTTTTGATTTCGACTTGGTTAGATTTTAGTTCTTTTACTTCTCCAGAAAGAGTTTCTCTAATAACTTCCATGCTTTTTCCAAGCCCAGCTAGTGTCTTTAAAATGATGATTCTGAACTCTAGATCTGACATCGTACTAATGTCCGTATTGAGTAGGTCCCTGGCAGTTGGTACTACCTCTTGTTCTTTTTGTTGAGGTGATTTTTTCCATCTTGTCATTTTGTCCAGAGGAGAATAGATTAATGAGAGAACAAAATGCTAGCAGGTAACAACATCCCCAGAAAATATACTCTAAACAAATCAGAAAAGACCTGAAGCTGGGGGAAAAGAAAGGGAATGAGAGAAAAAAGAAAAAGAAAAAAAAAAGGAAAAGAAAAAGATAAAAACAAACAAAAACAGAGCAAAACAAAAATACCCAGAATATGATCAAAACTTCATTTTCTCTTTTCTTCAATGTATCAAATTAGAATAAGAACAGAAAATTAGAACTCCAAACATGCAATGGCAACAGTGTCAAAGTTGAGAGTTTCCTTTTGAAATACTTGCCAACTATTATCTGTGGCCTTTACCTTGGTGGAATTGAGGTTTATCTTATGGATATTCAACCATGTAAAAGTTCACAGAGTTATATGCCATACGATTGGCATCCTTTTGTTCTGTCTACTCTCTTGAGAACTCTGGAGACCCGATATCCCTACATGGTGGAAATATGTCTAATGCTACATTCCTCTAACCCTTACTTATTTCCATGGTAATTGGCCACAGAAGAAAAAAAATCGTGCGTTGTTATCAGAGTAACTTGGCAATGGCTGACAGAGTGATATCCGAACTCCATATACAAATCTTCCCTTTGTGGGCCGTTTTACCCCTAATGAGTATCTACTCAGTACAATTAGTCATTTCAGTACCCTATATTTTAGAACTATTCATATGTTGGTTTATAAATAGCTGGCATAGAAAAAGTGGTTTTGGTTTAATAATGCCCTCTATTTTAGATGACACTAAGTACCCTGTTATTCCTAGAAAAATAAATAATAATATACCTCTTACAAAATGCTAATCCCAGTCCATTATTATTAGTTCATCCTATGGGATAGGGTTGAGACAATGTGACACTTAAGTAAAAGCAAGAGTGGTAATTATACTTTAAGATGTCCCGTAATTAAAATAAAACCTTTATAAAAGAGAACATTTTCCGTAGTTAGTTTATAACATCTCTTGCAAGTTTTCACTATGTCCATTTTTACATTTCAAGTAATAAAAGCTATGTGACAGTATTGTGTATCATCAATGTCTAAGCACAATTGCAATTGACATGCTGTTTTTACTTTCCTTCTCTCCAAAACAAAGTCCACGTACGGGAGCACAGCACTTCTAGCTACTGATACATCATGATGGGCAGGCAACAGAACACAGATATGGCAATCTGCTTGGCTGACTTCTGCTACACACTGGGAATCATGGAATAGGTCCCAGCAGGCTGAGAGCTGTGCACCCACGTACTGCAGAGTGCTCTGATTACAGCAGGTAGGTGGCTTGGATAAGGGAGAACTTGAGAGAGGTAGGAGTCCAACATAATGTGATGTGTGATTTACTGGAATTTGTGGGGACACATGCTATAATTGTATGGTTGGTACAATGTCTGATTGTTGTGTCTTTCATACCCTCTGGAGGTCAGCCCCCCATGTAAGTGATAACCCACTGGAGCTTTTGTTGTGAGTGCAATCGAAACATACAAAATGAATAGCAACTGATTAATTGAAGCCGGTTACATTTTTGGAAAACAAATCAAAGTGATTTGCATGAATCACAATTTGTTACATAATACATTTTGAGAGCACAAATTACCTTTTTAAAGCCTAAGACACATATATACACAGTGACACAAACAGAAATATAATAAACTGGGCTATAACTACATAATTCACATTGAATACTGGATGCCAAAACTGATGTGAAACAAATGATTTTCCAATAAACTACTCAGGCAGAGCCATATCTGTTCTAAAATTTCAATTGAATGTTATTTATAAGACCAATAATTCTTCACAATTGTTAACCATGGGATGATGGAACAATTTGTTTTACATATTAGTTTGGGGGGTTTGTGTTCCCAGGTTGGGAACTGATTTGTAGTCATGTCCCAGAAGATATGGTAAATAAATAGTAAGTCTGAGAGAAGTACTTATGTGGAAGAAAACTTCCAGGGTGAAATCATTATAGCCTTTTTCTAGTTTTGAATAAAAACTGTAGTAAAAATAGTGTTGTCAGCATTAAAGGCAAATATCATCATAATATATTTCCCTGAATTTAATATCTGTAGTAGATTTTAAGAATAATTTTTAAAAATATTTTTCTTAAACTTATTATGTGTCATTCTTAGTTAAAAGCTGTACCATGCAAATACTAACTATGGATTTCAACCTTTATTAATAACTACTTTTAGAATGGATCTTCTGGCAATGATGACTATCAAAATCTTCATGAAGAAGATGAGAACCAAGCTAAACTATTAAAGATAAACCATATGACAAAAAAAACCCCCAAAAAACTACTTTTAGTATTAGCTGTTTTTCCTTTTTGGTTTGGTCTTAGGCATATGGTATATATATTTACATGGACTTCTATACACACACATATATATGAAATATTCTTAGGAAAATATATAAAATACACAAAAATATATACAAAATGGGATTGTACATATATGTCACTTTATAATCTGCTTTTTTTATATAACAAAAGACACCAAACATTTTTCTGTCAATAAATATGTATCTATGTCATCATGGAATATCATTTATTTAACCAATCATAGATTTGTTTTACTATAATAAACAAAATAGCAAAGAAAAACATCCAGATATATAAATCGAAACACACTTGTTTGATGATTCTGTTGACATAAATTCCTTCATGCAGAATTACTGAATCAAAATGTTATGCAGATTTTGAACACTTTGGCTTATATTGTAAAATCACCTCTCAATAAGCTTGTATTAGAAGTTGTGGTATATATGTACAATGGAATATTACTCAGCCATAAAAAAGGATGAACTCTTGCCATTTGCAATGACATGGATGGAGCTAGAGTGTACTATGTTAAGCAAAATAAGTCAGTCAGAGAAAGACAAATATATATGATTTCACTCATATGTGGAATTTAAGAAACTAAAAAGATGAACATGAGGGGAAAAAAGAGAGAGGCAAAGCATAAAACACACTCTTAACTACAGAGAACAAACTGAAGGTTGTGGAGGGGAGGACGTCAGGGAGATCGGTTAAATGGTTGACGGGAATTAGAGAGGACACTTGGGATGAGCACTATGTGTTGTATGTAAGTGGTGAATCACTAAGTGCTACACGCTGAAACTAGCATTACACTGTATGTTAACTAACCAGAATTTAAATGAAAACTGGGAAGAAGGAAAAAAAAAAAAAAAAAGAAATGACTCTTTAGTTTTCTTGTCTCATCACTCCTAACTACAAATGTAAATATCCTTTGATAGTATGTTGGGTCCCTTTCTTACTTTTTTTCCCCCTCCCTCCTTTATTCCTTTATTTCTCTATTTCTTTAGACAAATACAGGGCAAAGCATCTTTTTATTTTTCTTAAGTGCAGAATCTTCCTTAACAGAAATTTACTTAAGTTAATGATAAATATAAGTAATTTCTAAACTTGGCATTAATTCACTTTGGGAGAAAGGACCACTCACCTTTAGAATTTTGGGATTCCATGTTGTCATTTCTATGCCTGCCATCTTGCTCCTGTTAAAGTGTCCATTAAGAACATTTTCCTAGGGAAAATCATTGTATAGACTTTAAATGATATTTCATTTCTTTCAGAAGGAAATACATATACTGTAAACCTCCTAAATCTAGTTGATGATTACTAAATGTCTAAGAAGGCCATCAATCATTAGTAAGTTGAGAATAGAATGATCCATAGTACCATTCTCAATTCACTAGTTCTTGTCAACTAGAGGTTCATCACCAGAAAAATAGCATGTATTCCAATAGATGTTTGTTTGACCTTCACTGAAGCTTTTAATCTCTAATTTTTTGTATGCATTTTATCCTTTCTTGACAAAGATATATATTTTTTTAATTTACTGAATTAAAGGATTTGAAAGGAAACCAAAACATTTAGACAAAAATACTTTTCTTAAGTAAAAGTTAGAATTTGGGGGAGTTTCTGGCTAATAAAAATATTAGAAAGTCAGAGATTTTTTCCCTTCAAAACTGGCTACAGGGGTGCCTGAGTGGCTCAGTCAGTTAAGCGTCTGACTCTTGATCTCAGCTCAGGTCTTGATCTCAGGGTTGTGAGTTCAAGCCCCATGTTGGGCTCCATGATGGATATGGAGCCTACTTAAAAAAAAAAAAAGTGGCTACATAATATGAGTTAGAAAAATCACATTGATAAGTTCCTGTGTTTTTCCTTCTTTTTTCTTTATTATTATTTTTAATTTTAATTTTTGTTATTTAGCATACAGTATTACATTAGTTTCAGGTGTACAATATAATGATTTAACAATTCCATACATCACCCAGTGCTCATCACAACAAGTGCACTCCTTAATCCCCTTCACATATTTCACCCATCCCCCCACCCACCTCCCTTCTGGTAACCATTAGTTTGTCCTGTGTAATTAAGAGTCTGTTTGTTGGTTTCTTTCTCTTTCTTTTTTCCCTTTGCTCATTTTTTTTTAATTCCACATATGAGTCCATAGTCTCCCATGGTTCATCTCCCCCTCCAATTTTCCCCCGATGTTTATAGCAGCAATGTCCACAATAGCCAAACTATGGAAAGAGCCAAGGTGTCCATTGACAGATGAATGGATAAAGAAGATGTGGTATATATACACAATGGAATATTATGCTGCCATCAAAAGGAAAGAAGATAGCATTGATGCTTTTTAATTGAAAGGTTTTTATGCATGTCATTTTAATATATAATCATATCATTGGTAATATTTTTTCTAGCCAAATGCATTTACAATTTAATGGTGTAAACACATTAGAAAAATAAGCTTCATTTAATTAGGGTGGCCTAAGGCAAAATTGTGAATTAAGTGGGGATTTATCCTAGGTATTTTCTTAATTCCAATGTTCTCATTTGAAAAACTGTTGAACATATGTAACATTCTAATGGAGTAAAAGAATCAGGTAATTTCTCTAATCTTAAAAAGTTCTCAGTTAAGACCATGGACTCTGAGAAACAAACTGAGGGTTCTAGAGGGGAGTGGGGTGGGGGGATGGGTTAGCCTCGTGATGGGTATTAAAGAGGGCACGTACTGAATGGAGCACTGGGTGTTATGCACAAACAATGAATCATGGAACACTACATCAAAAACTAATGGTGTAACGTATGGTGATTAACATAACATAATAAAATTTTTAAAATTTAAAAATTAAATTAAATTAAAAAAAAAAAGTTCTCAGTTAACCTGGAATAGTGAAGGAAGAGTGGCACGGGTTGAAGAGACTTCCATAAGGACGGAACTTGTACAGAGATGGAATGCAAGGAAGAACATGACTTGTAAGGATCAGTTGGAATTATTTATCCTCTGCACTGAATCTACTCACTTCAGGGTAAAAACTGGAGGTCAAACCATCCATGTGGTTTCCCCTTTCACAGTGGACTAGGGTCAGGACCTTTCTGTTTTCTTCTCCCTCTTCACGAACATTCTCTTCATTATAGCTATTTGTGGGAAGACACTAACACCTTTGCGTGAATATTTGCCATTGACTTATAAGACACTGTACTCGCTATCTTTCCTATCCCCAAAGAGGAGCTGTGCCTAATGGGACAAACCTTTAATGGTGGAATTTCAGGCAACAACAGCAACAACTTGTTCCGGAGGTGTTTTGGGATCTTTCACACTATTCATCATAGATAGCCACTTACCTGGCCACGAAGAAGCCAGGTTTCAGTTCTAAATGAAATCATCTTAATAGAAAGCTTTTCTGAAGAAAAATTAAGTATATCCAGTTGTGAGTGTTACCTATGCCATGCACAAGAGTTTATCCTAATGTTATTTGGAAATCTCAGTACAACTATCGCCCTCCACTGCTGTTTACTCTGCTAAGTACAGATAACAACCACTGACTTTGGTGATTCTCTGGGTAATACATATCCTGAGACGGTCAAGACAATAGAGTCATGGCTGGAGTGGTTTAAGGCTGAGGTTCCTGTCCCATGAAAACATTGTGGGTTGGCTGGCATGTGACTTTCTGGTAATACACTTATGAGGTAAGATGCTTCCCATTGCAGGTCATAGGGCCTGGTGCCAAGAGATCTCCTGATTCTGACTTAGGCTTGTTTTACACATTACTGGGAATTAAACTTGTTAGTGCCAGTTCCATCTTTTCCATTAGATGCTCATTAATAAAAACCTAGACGCCCATTATTCATCACATCATAACATACTGGATGACAGTTAATTCACCTACAGTTTTCACATTTGATAACTTCTTCATTCGTGCTAATTGGGTTACTTGGAATTTTCCATCAATCATAGCATCTCAGGTCCTGGCTCTTCTGAAAGAATCCATTTGTGAGGCATATATTATACACTAGACGTACACAAGCAAAATTAAGTGTAGGATCTAATTTCAACTCTGATTCATGTCTGCTTTGATTGAGTGGAGGGCACAACATGGCCCCTCAATAGATTCTTTTTCCAAAGAGGAAAATAAGGCTGAGAGGCATTGCCTTTACCTCAGCTCACTTTACTCAAAACGCCACTGATTCATAGCAGCCTGAGAAAAGATTTACATTCAAGGGGACTCTGCAGGAATATTCACTGCAGGGAGCAGTGTGGGGCACAGGCATAGAGGGTTCTGAGCATCTGGGGAACTGAGCTCTGCTCTGGCACTTTAGGTAGCATTACGATTTTATTCCTTGTGTTCCTCCTCTGTAAGCCCCAACAGGTACGATTGGTGTTCTCTTTGGATCATTCCAGCTCTTTAATGTGATTGAAGTACATGGGAAGGAATTCTTGAGGTTTGAGGACGTCTTATGTTGATTTTCGCTACTTCTCTACAAATGTTTCCTGTGTCCATTCACCTAGTTTCCCTTTCAGAGAAATGCTTTGCTCTTTTAATCAAAGCAACTGATTTCTCATTCTAACTGTAATCTGAAATTCATGCTCTGTTTCTCTTCTTATTGTGACATAATAAAAAAAACACAGTAGAGTTGAAAAAAGTAAGAACGTTGGTGGTGTACATTTTGCTTTCCTTCTGCTATTATCAGCAATGCTTACAACTTAGATACAGCATATTCCAATAAAAGAGAAACTCAGCAGAGGACAGACGCTCAGGCAGCCTTTGTCCACGACACATGGTGAGTCATCTTAGCACAATGTGATTGGCCTATAACTACAGCAGTGTCTGCTCACTGGGCCGAATCAGCAGTCATCCGACTGGTTCGTGTAACTTCAAGGTCAAGTAAATAAGCCATTCCTACAGCTCCAAATTTCTCCTTATGCCAACATGCTGCAGGGAGACTAAGTAGGTCACAATAGGACCAGATAATAATTCATTTCAGGTTTCCAGGTTGCTAAGAGCCCCAGCGGTTTTCCTATGTATGGCCCACATTCTCTTCAATCTTGCTCAGCTATTTCCCTTCTGAGGTCTTGCTCTCAGATCTGCATATATTTACATGTTTTAGCCTGTAAGCTTTTTAGCTACAAATTATATAAAATAGAGGTCAGCCCTCTGCCAATATAATTTTCTTTTTCCCCCCATTTGCTTAATCTCAAAAATAAATAAAAACATGAATGGGAAGGATAAAAAAGTGAAGTATTTCTATAGAGGTCTTTTAACTCTGACAGTCAAGACAACTGTTGTTTTAACACTACTCTCCACAGTGCTGCATTTTATCTCCAACTTCCAAGGTGCTTTGCTCCAAGCTGGTGTTTTCCCTACTGTACATAGAAGGGAAATGGTGTTCCTCAAAAGGTTAAAAGACATGATATATTCCAGTGAGGTTGGATCTTAAGACAATTTATAGACTTGGAAAATTTTTCTGGACACTCTTAATTAAATCACTAATGGTATGCTCTGGGATTTTGGCCATTCTTAGCTCAGTTTTGTTAGTAAAGTTGTGATTAGTGAAAAATCATTGGGTCAGGCCTTTCTGCTTTCAAGGTCGTTGTGGTTCTTAGCCCTGTAATCATATTTCTAGATTGATTTTTTTCTTTTGAACTTTAGTTTCATATTTTAATCTGTTTTGCATTATTGCTCTTTAAATAATTTTCAATTTCAGTCTCCTTCAACATCTCTCAAGCTTTCCAAGCATTTCTGGTCTTGGTCCCATTTTAAAACATAGTATCAAAACATTGTTCAGAGGTTTGGGAATAAAGAAGAAATACTACTAATTTATAAATTCAGTAATATTCCATCTCTTACACTTACTGGCCTATATGGCACATTTGTGTACATTAGAAGAAGCTCTTCTTTCCTTAAGACATTTTCCTATATGCTAGAACATTAGTCCTGATAAATAAAGAAACCTACAGTGCCTATGAATGGTTCTCCCTGGAGTTGGTCAGTGCACAATCTGTCCCACTGTATGCAGGAGACATGAAGAGTCTTTACCTTTACCTAAACATAGTTGCTCTAATTATAGTTGTATACTTTCACAGAAGGAATGCCATCTTTATAGATTGACTCTGACTGCTGACACTTGAAACTGAACTTGAAGTTCAATGGGAGATAGTGTTGCACCAATGATTAAAATGGTTGTTAGCTAGGATAAGAAAAACAGCTCCTTCTCTTAGGATTGTAATGTAAAGCTCCTTTACCCAGGGAAAAACAGCAGAGCCATGAAGCCAGTCTTTTCTGAAGAGATCGCCTCCAGAAAAAACAAGACTCCGATGTTAAATAGGGAAGTCTGTAACATAAATCATTCACTACAGTGCATGATTATTGGGCACATTATAATCTGCGTATGTACAGTATTTTAAAATACATCTGATGATTAATAAATCATCCATGTGTAATGACATATGGATATCAGAAAAATGGTTCTCTGAGTACTGTTGAAATCTGCAGAGTAGAATACTGGCATGTTTCCAAGACTTGATTCATATGCTCTTTCCAAAATCTAAACAACAATGGATCAAATGTTTACCTGGATTAATGGTTTAAGTTAATTATTCTATTAATTCTCAGAAGACCATAATGCAAGTCAAAGGTTATGATCTTGGTTTAATGCCATTTTAGTTGTATCCTATTAAATGTTCATCTTTAACTTTCTGAACAAAGTATAAAAATGGAACTCCATTGCCTAGACTAGAGGATAAAGTCCAAACTCTCTGGCAAGGCATACAACAAAACTTTCCTGGCCAACTTTGCTGTCTAGGCTTTTGTTAGTATAAGTGGATGGGGGAGGGGCTTGGACTCTTTCCTGAGGAGGGGTTCTTCAGAACCTGTCCCATGATCATGGGTGAAAGAACAAAGGGGAGCTCATGTTTTTGTCCCAGATGAAGGTATGCTCAGGGATAAATGCACTGGTTTAGAACGGAATCTGATGGAAAAAAGCCTGCCATGGAGATGAGATTAAATGAGGTGTGTGGTGTTGGAGGCAGCACCTAAAGAAATTTCTAAAGAATGAAACAGTCTGTGGGCAGAGTGTGTTCAAATTTTCGGACACTTAACTCTTCAGCTCTTTCTTCAATAATTCAAGCATTCACTATATTCCAGCTATACCAATGATTACTTTTCCCTCTGCTTTGAACATTTTCCCCATACCTTCCACCTTTTGAATATGTTCTTTAAGAACCAACTCAAGCCTCTACTTCTTTTTCTTTCTCTGAACCTTATACAAACTTTGATTGTAGTATGTATCCAAAGGCATTCTAATTATTTATATGAAGCCTATTTCCTCTTATAGACTATTAGCTCACTGAGGTCAGGGCAATTTTTCTTCCGTTGTTCTATCCCCATGGATGGAAACTAAGGTACTTTCAGCAGAGTTTGTGGAATAAATAAATAAAAGTGATTACTGAGATCTATATCCTGCCCTGGCACATACAAAATAGTCCCTGTCATAGCAAGCCCCAAGTATTTATAGGTATTTTCCAGGTGCCAAAGACTCATGCTTGCAGGTGTTTTGGGGGAATGCAATGGCTTGTGTATGAGATACAGACTTTATCATTGATGAATTTACAATGCAATTTGAGAAGCAAGATATATACTCATGAGATCAGTAGGAAAAATACAAGGTAGTGTGTAATATATGCTAGCTTATTTGTTACAGACCAAGTTCATAGTGAGTGAATACCTCAAGTAGGAACATTTGGTTTGAAATAACTCCTTCCAGAAATTCCCTTACTGTTAAAGCCTTCTCATGGAGTAGACAAAGAAATGAAAGAACTGTATACTATTCACCCTGGAATGAGAGTTTGAGTACTTGATAAGATGAAAGTTGAAGTCACTTACAACCTTGAGGTTTCTCATAACTATGAGGCAATAACCATGTTGGGCTGAATGGTGAGAGTTGCTCCAGGAAGAGGAGAACATGATAATGTCCTCCATCTGAGAGTATGTTTCAGTCGTCAGGACCTGGGCCTCATGAAGGGCAAGCTACTGGACGTTTGCACAGGCTTCTGACTTCCTCTCCTTTCATTTTGAAACAATAGTGTTAGAAAATTTTCAAACTAAGATGAAGTTTTCCAAACAAAACCTTTTCTCCTTCATGTTCAAAATAGCCTTGGGGCTAATTTCATTCTTCTTCTTTTCAAATGGATTGTGTAAACAAACATTCTACTAGTTCTTCCCAGTAAGGCTCAATTGCTAACCAAAAATCCCACAGCCTTCAGTGAGCCATTGCTAGGCAGCATCAGTAGGATGGAGCACTTTAGTCATTATTTTGTAGCTAATGTAAAACCACATGAAAATAAATGTGTTTCTATAGCCACCTATAGATATGTTAACTTAAACAAATAGTGGGTTTTTATTTTGTTTTGTTCATAGATAAATACTTTCCAACAAGTTTAGCTTAGAAAAGAAAAAAAAATTAGAGCATTATGCAGTCATAGTGTTGGACTTCTATCATTTTTTTTGACTTCTATTTCACAGAAATAAGGGTTGAGAAAGCCAGCACATGACGAAAGAGCACTTTCTAAGAAAAACATTTTAGTTCAGCATCATATGGCATCACTCAGATCCAGCGCCATTTGCTGAAATACTTATAGTTCTTCCTAAGTGTGGTAATTAAAGAGGGGGAAGAACCATTTGTTTCTTTCCTTTGATTTTTAAAGCTGAATTTACTTTTGTGTGAGTAGGAAAATGAGAAAATATATGAACAAAATTGGTTTTTTTTTCCTTCTTTCCATTTGTACTCTCTCTAGTATTTAGCCCAGACATTTATTTCATTTTCAAATTATCAGCCTATATCAACCCGTTAAGGAAATATGCCTGAAGCAAACAGATACCATATAGACTTATACAAAGATGCAAATGCAGTTTAGAAACTTCGTCAGCTAATAAATTACAAACTGTTTGGCAAAGAAATACATGGTTTTGTTAAAATACCCTTATATATATCCTCACATACACTCCAAGTCTTATTGATGGATATTTCTGTAGAATGTCATTTTCTCTCAAAGCTCTCTTTAGCCAGTAATGATTGCTGACAACAATCTAGGCTCTGGCACTGTTTGCGGTCACCTCTGGCTGCTAAGAGGAGCAATCTAGACCCTAGCACACTACAGTTAAATTAAATTATCATAGAGATGCAATATACACTGCTACACTACCCTCGCTGGGCACCCAGAATTGAAAAAAGATTGATAGACTACAGGAATGAATCAACAAATAACCATGTGGGTGGTACCGTAAGATACTCACTTCTACAAATATTGATGTAGATAAATGGAATGTGGCTTAAAAATTGTATTTTCCCGAAAAGGAAAGGGGAGTTTGTTTGTTTTCCACTATAACTATCAGCTCTCAAGTGATAATGACAATGTGTTCATGTTTCCCATATATGGGCCCACAGATATTTTGGTTTAAGACTTGCCTCCATGTAACTAACATTAAATCATATATAACATTGTATGTCAACAATCCTTCACAAATAACTAAAAAATCATCATAGGATAAGGTCATAGGCTCTGTGTGCTTGAGACCGACTATGTCTCACTCTGGGAAAATGCTGTAAAAATGACCTACTGGAAGGTGACCAAAACAATACAAGCCTTTTGCTTAACCCTAGGACATGGACTGGCATCTATGCCAAAGAAGGGACACAGCTGTAAAATACACTGGGATGTGTCTATAATTATAGCCACCATTTAATGTAATGAATTATAAGAAGTAATTCCATGATGGCACTGATACTTTTGTGTTGGATAGATACATAAAAGTAAATTTAGTTTGGAAGATCAAATGGAAGTGCTTTAATAAAACCAAATTAAAGAAGCTGCTTAGCTATTTAACATTTAACTCTTCACATGCATATGTAGTTTTCATGCAAGACTCTAAACAGCAAACGGCTGTATAAGACACAATCATTTCTTTTAAGAAGATCTAGAAGGTGAGCCTGGCAAATGAAGCAACCAGAGAAAAGTATAAAATAGGAAACTTTAGCCATCTAAATCTCTGAAATATATGGACAACTATTTTGTGTTTATATTTGAGATTATTACCAAGTCCTCAAGTGATATGGGTATTTTGAGACACAGTTGAGTATGATATATATACTGTTTTCAAGAAATTCATACAGATGGTAAACGTTGATAGGTAATGATAATCATAAAACTGGACAGCAAAAAGTTATTAAAAGCTTGGATTAGATGAGTTAAATCACACCATCTTGAAATAGGTATGTGTCATGTAGAGGCAGTAAAATAAATTAATAGAGCATAGGATCTGATATAATGATAAATTATAAAATGCCAGGTATCCCTGCCTCATCCCTATTTACATGCCTATTGGCATATACATTTTTTGCTATGGCCAAATAAATCAAACACTAACAGTGGATGTGTGTCAAAGCAGCTTTTAAGAAAGCATGCTGGTATTTTTGGATAATAAAAATAGCCACAATTAATATTACCTCCAGAAGATATGACATCATGCTCAACAATATCGGTTATTATTGCTTTTACTATTAGAAAAGAAAATCTTTTCAAGTGGAGAAATAGATTGGAATAGAATGGATTCAATATGAGTGCCCCAATTACTGGTGACCAACTCATATACTTAATATGATTGAACTAAAGTGGGTTTAGCCATTATCCAACCTAATTTCTTCATTTTACAGTTAAGAAAAATGAAGCTCATTCATTCATTGAACAAATATTTATTGAGTGCTCACCAAGGGCTAGTCATGTTGTAGGTGTTGGGAATGGAGCTAAGAACAAGATGCACAAGGGCCTTTCTCTATGGAGTTTGTCTGGTTGATTGGAAAGTCTTCTTTGAGGAGATGGTATTTAAGCTGACTGATGAATGATAAGAAGGAACCAGTTGGCAAAGATAGAGAGAAAGGCATTCTAGGCAGAGGTACCAATTAAGGAAAGTTTGTTAGGTATGAATAAGCCACAAATGAATAACGGGGGAGGGAAAAATCTCACTGTGGCTTGAGCATAATGAAAAGAGGACCATGAAAGAAGAAAGAGATAGGCAGGGATAGGAAATAATGTTAGCTTTATGAGCCAGGGTAGAAAATTTAGATTTTTCTTTTTCTGATGAGAACTATTGGAAGGTTTTAAGCATGAGAGTGACATGGTATGGTTGTACAGTGAAAGGACAGGATGACTGTTGTGTGGAGAATGTATCAAAGAAGAAAAGAACAGAAGTGGGGTGCCTGGATGGCTCAGTCGTTAAGCGTCTGCCTTCGGCTCCGGTCATGATCACAGGGTCCTGGGATCAAGCCCCGCATCGGGCTCCCTGCTCAGTGGGAAGCCTGCTTCTCCCTCTCCCACTTCCCCTGCTTGTGTTCCCTCTCTCACCGTTTCTCTCTC
Organism: Neomonachus schauinslandi; assembly: GCF_002201575.2. Lineage (NCBI taxonomy): Eukaryota > Metazoa > Chordata > Mammalia > Carnivora > Phocidae > Neomonachus > Neomonachus schauinslandi. Next base: position 78,559,886 of record NC_058411.1, read on the forward strand.
TGTCAAATAAATAAACAAAATCTTAAAAAAAAAAAAAGAACAGAAGAAAGGTCACAGGTTAGAATGCCACGACATGAGTCCAAGGCAGACATGGTTTAGCCTATACTCATGATAGTGGAGAAAGAACTGTTTGCGTGTGAAATTTGTTTTGGGGCAGAATCATCAAACCTAGATGAAAAACTGGATGCTGAGGGTGAACAAAATATAAAAGTCAAGGATAACTCCTAGAATTTTAGCTTGAGTTGCTGGGGAGATGGTGGGGCTATTTATTGAATTGGGAAAGGGAGAAGGAAGAGCAGGCTTGGGGGGACCTTTAGTTTTGGGGACTTGTGTTTGGTATGACTAATAGACATCCATGTGGAAATGTCAGCTAGGCACAGTCAGGTGTTAAAAGTCTGGCTTATGGATGGTATTTAAAGCCATGTGACTGAGTGACTTCAAAGAGAAGAAAGCATGTATATGCACTGAAGAAATGAGGGCCTAGGTATGTAGAGGATGGAGAGAGAGCAAGGTGGTCTGAAAAGGAGAATTAGCATCCCACTGGGAAAAGTAGGTGATCATGACACCATGGAAGCCAGAAAAAAAAGTCTCAAGAAGATGGAAATCGTTACTATGGTAAATGCCATTGAAATAATCAGGAAACATAGGACCAGAAAAGTAACCATTGTCTTTGGCTACATAAAAATCCTCATTGGTTTGTCCAAGAGCACCCAGACAAAAAGTACACAACATTATTTGTGATTTTCTGTCCCCATCCACAAAAAACAGAAGTCTGTGTCTTGACGTTTGAGGACTTCTGCATGTTAGTGGCATATTAAGACTGCCCCCATATCATTGGAATATTGAATGAACAAGGTTTTATATTAGCTTACCTCTGATATTTCTATCAATTGAAGTTTTACTTGCATGCTCTCATCATTCAGTATATGTTTCCTTCAGAATATGAAAAGAACTAAATGACCACATCTCCTTTAAAGATGGGAAAAAATAGCCATCAGGGAAATACAAATCAAAACCACAATGAGATACTACCTTACACCAGTTAGAATGGCAAAAATTAACAAAACAGGGACAACAAATGTTGGCGAGGATGAGGAGAAAGGGGAACCCTCCTACACTGTTGGTGGGAATACAAGCTGGTGCAGCCACTCTGGAAAACAGTATGGAGGTTCCTCAAGATGTTAAAAATAGAGTTACCCTACGACCCAGCAATTGCACTACTAGGTATTTACCCCAAAGATACAAATGTAGGGATCCGAAATGGTATGTGCACCCCAATGTTTACAGCAGCAATGTCCACAATAGCTAAACTGTGGAAGGAGCCGAGATGCCCTTCAGCAGATGAATGGATAAAGAAGATGTGGTCCATATATACAATGGAATATTACTCAGCCACCAGAAAGGATGAATACCCAACATTTGCATCGACATGGATGGAACTGAAGGGGATTATGCCAAGTGAAGTAACTCAAGCAGAGAAAGACAATTATCATATGGTTTCAGCCATATGTGGAACATAAGCAATAGCGCTGAGGACCATACGGGAAGTGAGGGAAAACTGAAAGGGGTGGAAATCAGAGAGGGAGATGAACCATGAGAGACTATGGACACTGGGAAACAGACTGAAGGTTTTCAAGGGGAGGGGGTGGGGGGAGGAGGTAACAGGGTGATGGGTATTAAGGAGGGCACATGTGGTGATGAGCACTGGGTGTTATACACAACTGATGAATCATTGAACACTACATCAAAAACTAATGATGTACTATATAGTGGCTAACTGAACATAATAAAAAAATAAAGTGAAGAAGCATATTAAAATAAAAAAATAAAGATGGGAAAAATTGAGGCAAAAGTAATGGTGGTAAGAACCTTTCCTAGGCAGTTGTTATATTTTAAGTAATTGATGAGATCCCAAAATATAAGTTACGATTCAGGGATTCTATGACCCCCTTTGGACTCAGGCAGAATAATTCTCTCAAAAACATCTACTTCCGGAGCTCTCAGAAGTAAATTGGTTATCTTTCAGGTAAAGAGTAAGGACACAAGGGCCTGTTGTTTCCTGGAAGACTGCAAGAAGCACGGAAGCCTAAAGAAGAGAGAATCTTACCTGAAATTTCCCTGTTCTATGCTAGTCCATCTTCTCGTCAAAAATGATGAAAAACTGTCAGTGCTAAAAACATCAAAATGATTCAGAAAATCTCTGTATTAAGTCTTTATACTCAGGACAGCAGTAAGGTGAATATATTGTAGTTACTTTGTCAAAAATGCAGCTTCATTCAGAGATCTGAAAACATATCTGATTCTGGTGATCCCTAGAAGAACTAACTACTGCGTATGGTTTAGGCTCAAAGACCTTAATCTTAGTTAATCTGATTTATGATGAATTTAGTTTTCTTGCAAAGACTTTTAAATATTTTATTTATTTTAAAAGATTGCATTAGTTGCAGTGTACAACATAGTATTCAACAATCACACATTAAAAAGTGCTCACCATGAGAAGTGTATTTAGAATCAGATAGAACTAAGCAGCGCTGGGTCCCTGTGGAAGTCTTCTAAACTCTGTCTTCATAACTTCATCCTTAAAATGGCTTATAATACTTCAAATGGATTTCGATGAGGGTATGTAGGTAAAGGTCTTCTCCCAACATCTGGTATATAGTAAATGTTCAATAAATGGTAGGTATTATTTTTAAATTTTTTATATTCCTATGGGAAGGCAGTCTCACTCAAGGTACATTTCGCAGCACGGGAGCAGAACAAGGGCAAACACAGATGGCCATTACATCTGGATGTTGTAGAGAGGAAATCATGCACAGGGTGGATGGTTTCTAAATCCCCTCAATTCAAATGGACATTTTGATGTTATGACTTTGTCCTCTAGCCGATATATTTGCTACTATCCTGCGAACTTGAGGAGAACACAGAAAATTGAAGGCATGATTTTAAAACAATCCGTGAGTCTTCCTTAGTCAATAAAGCGTGGGTCTGAAAACAGAAACAAAGTAACTGGTCCCCTGGGCAGTGTCATTATCTCTGAACTCATGAAAGTCACTCGATAGTTATTTTCTTCTACGTGTTTTCAAACTTTTCTTCCTGGGCAACACTCTGTGATTATGATCCAGATACCAGATGTTTGAATTGGTGTGTGTTCCTTCTGTCTCTGTTTTACATCTGGAGAGACAGTGTGATGAGTCCATGGGCTGACACCGAGGGGAAGGGCAAATGAGGGAAAGGGAGAGATGTAGTAAGAATTGGAAGAGAGTAAACAGAAGTGAGGGCAAGCTCACAAAATAAGCTATTTCCAGAATTAGAATTAGCATGCCCAGAGCTCTGGTTCCTTAGCTCCCAGCTATGCAGGCTACTTTGTACATTTTAATGTACTAATTTATTTTTCTCAAATTTAATTTACACTTTCATGACATTTAATGGGCGACTAGTATCAAGTGACCATTTAACTGTACAAGCCCATATAACTCATTCCTATGTATACTGAGGTAAAATTTCAAAGTTTTGAATAACACAAAGGATTTCCTGGAGATTTCCATAAGGAGGTGAGAATAACAGACAGAACTAGCTTCTGCCTTACAGGAAAGCAGCAATTCTGAGGGAGTTGGTAAGTGGCAATATTGTAGCCTCCTGGAGGAGACTTGTTACAAGATTCAGGTTCTCATGGCCCTCAGTTTTAGAAGCCTCTTGGTGCTGATGAGTCAGTACATACGTGACAGAGAACAATGAGGCCAATGAGGCCCAGCAATGGGGGAAAAGGGTGATAATTTTTTCATATTTGTTTTGCAAGAGATAAAATGAAAGCCCAGAAAATGAGGGATTTGTGATCACTGAAGGCTAAAGTTGTTTGTTATCCCGAGATTAGACAGCCATTTAAATATTAGCTTTCATACTCAGTATACCCAGATCCTTGAACTGGAAACCCTGGTTACGTTTAGAGAGGAAGGGGTAATTTTCTCAGCATCTTTCACTGAATTGTTTGGAACAATAACAGAATGAGCCCCACTTTTGCCAGGTAGCTTTTATTTGGCCTTGTATGCTGATAAAAAAAACCTCGTGTGATTTATAGAATACTAGCAACCATCTCACCAACAACGTGCACTTTTTTGGACTATGAACCAACCAGATTCTTTCTGGAAGGAATTTGGGGCAAATCTAATAAAACATCTATGATTTGGGGTCCAAGGCCTTTTAGGTTTTTCCTCTTCCCTTTCATCTTTGAGAAAAGAATGACACACAGGCTGAATGATAGGCATAGAGAGATACAAAGCAGGATGTTAGGATTGAAAGGATGAATTATATCGCACTAACTGGCAATAATGCATTATGCAAAATTGAAAAAAATATAGATAATTTAAACCAAACATGTGTGGTCAAAAATCGCATTGCTTGATAAAAACAGACTTTTCCCTTAAGTAATGAGTCTAGAGGATGTATTTACAGGGCTATCAAAACAATCAGAAACATCATAAGGCATAACATTTGTTTGCCTTCTCAGGAAAGTAACTGTGCAGGCTTATGGATCATCTAAATTAGACTTTACTATTTTGATGTCCTTGCCATTTGTTCTTTTAAATTTCCAGCCTAAGGGGTATATTCTCCTATCAATGTGCATGTGTAAGTCCCATTAAGGCTAATAGGAATTTGGTGCCTGAATCCAAAGAAAAATCTACCCCTGGGATGGCATTTTGCACATGTAACACACAAGAAAAATAACTAAAAAAAAAAAAAAATCCATTTCTCTTTATCCAAAGTGCACAAACAATTATATTAATTATAAGTACAAGATAAAGTACTTGCTTGTGGAATTTTAAACCCATTTAATAAATTTGCAATTTTATGCATTTCTCTCACTCAAAATTGCTTTCCTCAAACATGCTTTAGGTTGTCTCTGGCTTTGAAGAACCTCGTGCCGGATAGAAACCAAGAGATATAGGAGAGGTGGGAGTACATTTCTCAACACGGTCTTCATTTATTTATATGCTGCGGCACACTCACTCATGATGTTTCAAACTTATTTCCACCAGATTCAAAATAAAACCTGGAACACAAAACAGCTTGCCCATATTTTCTTGTTTAAGGCTCTATCTCCTGAGCTTTCCTTTGTATCTCTGTTTCTAACCACATGAGAAATTTTCAGGCAAGAGGAGCTATTCAAATGAGATGTTAATTTAAAGAAATTGTTACATCCTTCTGTTTATTTTGGTCGAAAGGAAATATTGGTTCTTGGAGTTGCATTAAAACGCAGATAAAAAACAGTTTTTATCTTTATACATCTTTCGGGAAAGAAAATTCTACCTCAAGAAATTTCTTTAACAAAGAGAACATTATTTCAGACTCTTAACATTTCTGTCTGCCGATTATCATTAGTCATAAGCTAAGCCCTGCACTAAATGTCTAGTGAGCACAGATAATGTTCATTTTGTCTGGAAGACAGGTTGCCGCCTGTCAAGGAGCGATGGAATAAATGACAGGTTTTGACTCTGTGCCTTGCAGGCATATTAGGCTAAGAAATCGCCAACATGATGAAAAATTATTTTGTCAAAAATTTGTAGGTCACCCATCATTGTCTAATGTATTCTGTGATTAATTGCTAGCATAGATCAGCATTATGTCTTTCCAGTGAATCGCTTAATTGTTGCCTGCTTCATGCTCTTAATGTAATGATGAGGCATCTGTTCCTTTCACATGTGCTTTTAAATGCCAGCTTTTGCATCCAGGTTACAGGGCTGGTAATACTCAACTTAAAGAACTAGTTCAAATTAAAACTTCGGGACCGCCATCTCTGCTTGCTTTTGATGGGAGTGTGCGCGAAAGGCTGAGTGTTAGTGTTAATGTATGTAGATTTTATTTCTGATGAGTGATTATTTGACTGCTCATTTTACGAAGATTTATGGTGTGCTTTCTATCTCCTGACTGCAGTGCTACTCTTATCTTTAATAAAGGAGATGAGGACATTAATCAGCCATTGTCAGGGCTCCTGACTAAGACATTAAATGTACTGTATGGGATAGGTAAACACGCTCCAGATTCTTCTCTACTCCACTAGATCAGGCAAAAAAACACTCATTATATTTATCATAATTTCACATCTGCTGTTTTTGAAGCAATGTACCATGAGGCCATAAACTGTATTACAACTGTGCATAAATTCAACTGATTTGTGGCTGGAGTAACTAATTCCTAAAGTACATTTTAGAAAAACAAGCAGTGAGCCCTGAAATTGCAATTCCATAAAGGCACTAAATTACTGACTGCAGAATCAAAAATTTGCTTGATGTGATTCTGCAGTGACCATTTTATAAAAAGTGACAGTACGCCTGTGATTGAGTCAATAAAATAAGGACGAGTGAGCTGTACACTCAAATAAGATTAAAGAGAAAGGGAATGACAGAGGACAGACTCATGGTGTACAAATAGGGAAAGCAGAATGTTTCCCCCAAAATGGCTTCAGGATGCAACTATTAATAGCGACAATATTGATTTGTCAGTAATCTTTTCCTTATTTCAGAGGTGAAAGAAAAAAATTTAATTTCTCCCTTTTATTCATTTCACAGCATAATTGAGAACATACATAATATTTGATGAAATGGATTTTGAAATAATTTTTAAATTGTGGCATTAGTTATTGATTTAAGCTTGCCATAATATTTTCCAAAATTACAATGGGTAATTATTTATGGGTTATTTATTTCTTTTAAGGATTATTGTTATTGGTTTTCAAGAGTGCATATCTAAGCAATCTCTTTGTTAGGACATCTCGCCATGTTTGGGTAGCAAATGTGTGTTTGGGGGTGTTTATGGGAGGGGGGAATGGAATGTATATTTCTATGTGTGTTTTTACCTCTATGGGTGTGCTCAACTTCATTTTTTTACAAACTTGATCAGTACCTGAACATGCTATATTGTCTTCTCCAAAAGAGAAAGGAGAATAGGGACTAATCTTTCATACAGGACAAGAAAAACCAGAAACACCATTGTTTTTGAAGACGGAATGCACTTGACATTTGTTAAGATGAAAACCAAAGGCAGACCTGACACTTGGAATCCTGAATAGAGGTGTGAGCCCACAGATGAAACCTGCTAAGGACGGCAACCATGTATGTTCTCCTGGAAGTAGGATGTGATTATGTGATTATTTATTGACTGGAAAAAGCAATTTAAGAGAAAAATAAATGGAACTGGGCTTTCATTGCTTGGGTTTCTCAAGATATCCATCGCCTTACACCAATTATTTCATGCATTTCTGCTGTTGAGTCTAGAAAGTGCCACTGAGGTGCTTTTGTTTCATTTCACTATGATATATATGCATTCTTTGTTTAATATTATGTGTTTGAGAGCTCCTTCTCATCGATTGTGGGCAATTATTCTACCTAGGGCAAACTGTGTAGGGCATTTATACAGAACATATTTTCGGGTAATACAATCCTATTTGATTTTATTTACAGAAGAATATGTTTGCCATATTTTGTCCCTCTCCCTGACCACTCTTCTGGTCAACTTTTATAACTACAAATCTGAAGCTGGCACATTGAATATTGCTCTATTCTTTACTCATAATATCAAGTCAAAAATGGTTGTGTTCATAAGGTATTGCATAGTTTCTATCTAATGGTATCAATCTGTGCATCACAGAGTGTTTCTTTTCCTGACATTATTACTTTACTGAAATTAAGCTTGAAACAATCTGATGTCAGATACTGTATATCTACTTTTATTGCCAGCCTTTCTGAGCCCACCATATTGCCAGGACTGCATCTCATTTTAGATGAGCTGGGCTTAACCAGATATATATTCTCAAGTTTATTGAGAGTTGGATAGATTGCATTTCCCATTCTCAAAGAGCAGGCTGGTCCTTTCAGTGCATTTTATAGAACAAATGTAAATTCCCATGCTGCAGTTGACAAAAATTCATGGTTCTTTTCTTAGTGTCAAAAATAAATCCAGCATAGCATTAGAGATGAGTAAGTGTGGTATAGTGGAGCAGGCTTCAGCTCACCCTTTCTGATTTAGCAGCAGTTCCGATGTACTTGAGAAATCTGTAAAAGTTCAATTATTATGGTCTAGGCAAAGAAATTTGCTCACACAACAGAGCTACTGTACTTGAGAATGAATTGTAAGGACTCAATGAAATGCAAAGCACTTTCTGAGCACAGCAAACGCCTTTACCTCCCATCTCCTCTCCCTGCCTTGCCTGCCCCATCTACTTCTATCTCTTACACAAAGCTTTTCTGAAGGCTCTCACTGTAGTTAAAATAAAGCACAAGCGTGAAGAATTGCCAGATCACTCCATTAAAATGCAATAAAAATTAGTCTGTTATTACTTTTGGGAATTTAGATATTTAGGAGGTTCAGGATAAGCAACGAATAGCTATCAGATAAATTTATTAGCAGCTTGGCTTGATCAGTTTGTCAAGATTGCTTACATATGTATGTCTGAGAAGGAAAGACAGATTTGTATGAAAAGGTGTTTTATAGCTAAGGGTAAACCAAACATACTGAATCATGGAAAAAAATGCTCTCTCAAATTCCATGTACTTTATCAACACAACACACCGTTCAGATTGCGGACTGTCTGCTTAAATGCCAAGAGTGTGTCCTTATAAACAAACAGCATCTCTCTCTATGTTTACATTCATTGATTTGATTTTTTTTTTTTCTGGTCAAAGCTAGGAGTTGCCTCTAACTATCCATCAAAAATTGGTGTTGCTTTTAGGAAAAAATGAAGAGAAAAAAAAAAAAAGTCAAGAGTATTCTTTGGAAAGAATGTAGCCTGACTACTACAAGAGTCAGTCCAGGTATGTCTGCTCATAACATTTTTCTTTTGTCATGTCATTTCGCTGCTCCAAGGCTTCAGCAATTAGCAGATTGCTACAACTGGGAGGAGTTAAGACCTACATAATTCCCAGCAGGGGGGATGTGACTGGTCTTTCTTACCGGTCTTTCTCTGATCTTTCCTGATCAGAGGAAGGTCTGATTCCTTATAGTCCCATTTACTCTCATGTATTTTCCTAATGAGCAGATCATAAATAAGGTGGGATCTTATGGAACCACAGACTAAGTTCCTCCACCAGGTGTCAGTGAGGTAAGGACAGCCTTTGGTTACCAGGGGAAGACACATCTGGATGCACACATACACACACACACGATACACATAAAACATATTACATAGATATGGTGCATTGTTATTACTTTACAATCATCCATCTATCATATTTACAGTGTGATTGTAAAATAAATTAAAAATATAAAAGAAATAATTATTTCCAGTTCGTGAATTTGAATGAGAGGTAACCTTCGCAGTAGTGCAAAATAAAATCACAGAGCCCATTCACAAGACATTGTGCCTTGTGAAAATTAATCATCAGTGAACATATATTTGCCCTAGCTGAGGACTGTATCTTACATTATCAGGGAAATTAATATGATAAATATTTTTGGAGTATTCACTATAGATCAGGCACAATCCAAAGCACTATGGACTTGTCAAATCTCACCAGTGATCACACTGTCCAAGGTGAAAATAATTAAAATTCAAGGTAAAATGTTCTGTTTTAAAGATATAAGAGAAAATATCATGACAACACAATCAGTGGAACTCTATTATATGAGAGTGGGAAGAAGATATGAAATTAGTACCAATACTTAAATATGCTATACCTACATCCATTTGCTTATTCACTTACTCATTTAACAAATACATGTGAAATACCTATTATGGGCATCACTGGGTTAGGTTCTGAAACTGCAACAGTGACCCAGACTAAATCCATGCCCCTCCATTGCTCACAGGGAAGCTGTGGGATGACAATTTATGAGAGCAACTAAGCAACTAAGCTGGGCTTGAGGAGTCAGAGAAGGTCTCCTAGAGGAAGTGACTTCCATCCTGGACTAAGAGCAGTTGGCTAGGTAAAGAGTGGGGAGGGCCCCGGAGAGAGAGAGTGGTCCCTGAAAGAGTATTTCCAGTTGAGGGAATAGGGTATGAAGGCCATGGTTCTACATGTTTCTACCCTAGGAACTGGGAGTTCAGTCTCACTGAAATGTAGGTTGAAGTAGGGAGGAGAAGGCAACCGGGCCACGTAGGGTCACAAGAGCCAAGAATATGGATATATTCCTTAGGGCAATCAGAAACTATCAAAGCGCTTTAAATAAGCAAGGAGATAATCAAATATTTATTTTAGAAAAATTATTTTGGTTGTAGCTGAGAGGAGTAGCCCCCAAATTCTTTCATCCTCCACCCCATCAGTAAAGCTTTCTGGAGATCTTATTTCTTTCTTTCTTTTTTAAAGGTTTTTTAATTTATTTATTTGAGACAGAGAGAATGAGAGAGAAAGAGCACATGAGAGGGGGGAGGGTCAGAGGCAGAAGCAGGCTCCCTGCCGAGCAGGGAGCCCGATGCGGGACTCGATCCAGGGACTCCAGGATCATGACCTGAGCCGAAGGCAGTCGCTTAACCAACTGAGCCACTCAGGCGCCCAGGAGATCTTATTTCTAATACATGAATCTTTCTTTCTTATAAACAATATACTGTTCCCACTGTACTATTATGTTTGTTTTTAAAACATACACAAAATTAAAGATTTAATGGAATGACCTAATTTTGAGGTACATTTTTAAAAATTTAAAAATAGTATTTCATTTTTTAATCACACCAATGCCTCTGTTTTAAAACCGTAGACATTTGTTTTCATGCAGTGGGTGTTTAGTTTTGATATGTGTCACTGGTCATCACTGCAAGATTTTTATCATGTATCATCATCTCAATAAGGCCTTCCTGATAATCTTGTTTAAAATCATAAGCCCTTCCTTGGCATTCCCCGTCTCCTTTCCCTGTTTTGTTTTTCTCACATTACCTTTGAATACTCTATATAATTTACTTGTTTAGGTTATTATACACCCTCCCCCTCTTCTCATGAGTGCAAGGATTTGTCTTTTTGTTCACTGCCATCTCCTGGGCCTAGAACAGTGCTTGGCCCACTATAGGTGCTCAGGAAATATTTGTCACATGAATAGGGTGAAGGTCTTAGTAGTTGTGGACATAAATTTATATTTTAAATACTCATCCTGATAATTTAAAAAATTTTTACCTGAGTTTTTGTTAGACCAACTTAAAAAAATAATGATAGTAGTTGTGGACATAAATTTATATTTTAAATACTCATCCTGATAATTTAAAAAATTTTTACCTGAGTTTTTGTTAGACCAACTTAAAAAAATAATGATAGCAACTGTGGTGGTACCCAAACATTGTCAAGAGAAAACTCAATGTGTGGTACAAGATGAAAAAGATGACATGAAAATGGAGACTGAAATTAAGAGAAACAAGAAGAGTCTTCTAGACCAGCATGGACAGTACCCCGTATGGATGAACCAGAGACAGAGGAAAAGGATGAAGGCAAAGCAAGAAAAAGGGAAGGGGAAAAGCAAAGTAAAGGCAGCAAAGGGTTTGGCCTGGTAGACTCTTAAAAACTTGAAAACTCCTGGGGCGCCCGGGTGGCTCAGTCGTTAAGCGTCTGCCTTCAGCTCAGGTCATGATCCCAGGGTCCTGGGACTGAGCCCCGCATCGGGCTCCCTGCTCCGCGGGGAGCCTGTTTCTCCCTCTCCCCCTGCTTGTGATCCTGCTCTCACTGTGTCTCTCTCTGTCAAATAAATAAATAAAATCTTTAAAAAAAAAAAACAACTTGAAAACTCCTACATGGGACAGGACTTTGGTTAGAATGTGTACATGGATTTCAACTTCCACCAAACGAAAACTTGGTTTCCAGATTTCACTTGGCCTTGTTCTTCAATTCAAACCCAACTTAACTCCTCAACTTTGTTTTGGGAGCTTGAATAAAATCTTTGATGAATGAAAGCTAAAAAAAAAAAATTATTTTTTTAACTTGTAGTATGAATGAGGAAGCACTCAGTTCGGAAGAAAAGAATTACTTGCATGTGTTTGCATGACCACAGTTTTTCTGCAAGAATCTTTCCAAGTCACATGGCCAGCCTGCAAGGATCAGTTTGGTGAAAGCTAGACAACATGATCTGGAGGCCTGTCTAACTGGGTAGGTACAAACGATATGTGCTGTGATAGGCTGGAACAAGTGAATGCAACCAGGGCCCTTCCCTGACCTTGTGGCCTTGTGCCTTCGCTCCACCTACTCTCCTGTTGTGACATGTATCCGAAGGAGGTTGTCAGTGTCAAACTCTATATTGTTTCAGTAATGATGAATTTTCTTATTTTTATTTATTTTTTTGAATTTTCTTATTTTTAGATAAACATAAATGTAGGTAGAATTTCTCAGGTGTTCTCTCAGCTCAGTGGCTCACCCTGAACACTCTGAAGACCTCTGAGAGAGGTAATGAATTCTGGAGGGCCTGGCTAAGTGTAGCAGAGTGGCTAGGAAAGTGATCCTGGTTTCCTTCCATTCAGCTGGCTTCACCTGAGGGAGACCATGTGGGCAGGCTCCCAGGTTTTCAGCTTGGACAGATTCAACTGTTTGGGGGAAAAATATTTTCTGCTATGCCTATTTTTTAAAAAAATTGTCCAAACAGAGGCCACCTCCCTTCCCCCACCCATATTATACCACTATTGTCAATGTGTGAAACACCAAAATAGGATATGTGATATGATATAATAGATATGATAGTGATCATTTTCAGGATTGCCTGTTGTTAACTATCTTTGCTTAACTGAAAACAGAGCCCAAATAAATAGGCTGAAGCTATAGTTAAGGCCTCAGTTATGTGTATGGGGATTTGCTGATAGGATTGATTATTTAAGGTTAGAATGTGTTTTTAATAATTCCCATTCCTGTATTTGGGGTCTGCGAGAATGAAATTGGGGGGGGATGTCCTGCTTAGCACATTTCTTTGGGTCCTTTCAAAATCTGAGTGAAGGAGGAACTGATTTTGTCTTAATAAAAATTATATAGAGACCAGTGTCTTAATTCACTTCAACTGCTTGAAGTACAGTTGATATTCTAAAGTAGTTAGGCAAAGCACTTCCTACTTTTTAAATTGCTTGTATTACCTATTTTATTTTTAAACTGCAATTTCTTGCCACCGCTGGGAAGCAGATCCTATACCACTCATTCCAGGTAAACAGTAAACAGCTGACTGTATCTGCCTAACTTCAGTTGATGTGGACCATGCTCAATGGAAAGAACAGTGCTAGGAAGGAATATTTTTTAAATTGTGACTTAATATTAAAAGTTTTAATATTTTAAAAATTCAGCAGGAGCTGGGCAATTTGAAATTTACCTCTTACATGGGTTGCCTATGGAAGCCAGAGTTAACTTGCCCCACATTTCTTGAAATAATATTCTTGCATCCTTATAGATTGATGCCAGGTCCATGAATAGACTTGCTGTTGGTTCCTTAATCCAGATCCACACAGAGGGATAGTTTTAATGACTTGTTAAAGTCCCTTGTCGCCTTGAGACTCAATTACTCAAATTCAGGGACCATAATCTAATTGAATCATTTCAATAAGAAATCATGATTTCATCTAAATTTTAATTTAATCAACTCCAATGAATTCTACTGAGGTTATTATAGTATCCTTTCAACTTCACCAATAAAGGCATCTCTGCATTCACAAAGTAGGGCAAAATCCTTATATGTGGCTAGGTCCTTTCAAAGTCGAAGGCATTCTCTTGCCTCGTCTTCTCTCTACCAGCGCCCTTCTATGCTATGTTTGTCCAGTATGTATGTTAATGGTGTACGTCTATGCATGAAATGGGACCAGTACATTGAACTTCGTGCAAAGTGAATATGAGGCGATGTCTCAAGTATGTGATAAGGGATCTGGGCAGCACAGAGCCAAGGCATCTGTTCTGGCCATCTTGGCTCAATACTGTATGCTGAAGTCTGGAGTCTGTGTTATTCACAAGGGTGGCCAAAGTGAAGAACAAAATGCCTCAGGATCCCATTTATATCATTCAGATGGGCACAATCTTGGTCAACATTTAACAGGAACTTAATTCTGAAAAACTCTGATAGAGTGTTATTAATCACAAATCCAAAGGGCAAGGGTGACAGAAACAAGGAAACAAAAACCTAAAGTCCCTAATTTCCAAAACAAGGTATACATGATTATATTCACGTATGGTTTTGTGATTTCTAACATCTTCCTCTCGTGCTAAGAGCTACTTTTAGAACTTGCACCTACATTTCACAAAGAAAAAAATCCATTAATCAGATGGTAATTAGCATGTATCATTAAATGTTATAGAGTGAGACAGGAAGCCCACCTCTTTATAAATGGCTCATTCCATTTTTCCTATACTGTCAGATATTTGGCCATTTCTCTCTCTCTCTGATTCAGTTCTTTGCTGTGCAGACTGCAAAATATAATAACTTCTAAGCAGTGTGTAAAACAAAGTGCTCAATTCACTTTATTAAAATATCCAATAATAATTGATTTAAAGGCAATAAAATGTGTTCATTAGAGGGTTTATATTCAAGAAATATTGAAAGTATACCTAAAACTGTCACTTTTATTGTGAATGAACAGGATAATATAATTTGAAAAGAGTGTGATCATACTAAAGATTTGTCCTGCAGCATTATCTGATAGCTCGTAAAGTGCTGAAATTTAATATGATGCTTTCAGTCAGTTTAATTGAAATTTAATTGCCACTTTGGGCAGAAGGTTTAGATCTGATCAATAAAATATTAAAGATTTTGTGCTTTCGCTTGGAACAGCTCCTTTAGCAATGCATCAAGAGGACCCTATATTTTTGGAAATATTTGTTTGTTATAGTTCACACAGTACTCAATATCACTTTCTAATCTGAAAGTTTTAATGTGCTGTGCAGACAAATAGTGGAAATAATAAAGCAATAGTTGATCCATTTAATTACAACATGATGAAAGAAATAACGGTCACCTTCAGATTCATGAGAAAGGCATTAATGTGAAAGAGCAATAAATATTTTGAAATGTCAAACCTCAGAAAGACAGAGTCCAACTTGAGCTGGGTTGTAAATCAGACTGAGGGAAGGACCTTGAAAAAAAGATGGTTCTTTGGTATTTTAGAAATAATTACTAATACAAAAAGGGTAATGATGAAACTATAAATTACATTTAAAAGGGCCATTAGAGGAGGATTAGTTTATAAAGCTGAGAGATGGTTCTTAAAATTGTCCTGCTGGTTATTTCTACTTTTCATTTTATTCAGGAACCCCCTGCTCAATTATCTGATTATTAATAAACTAATTGATCACTACTTTGCAGTTCAAATACTAAAGTTAACTTTCTCCCTTTCGGGGACTCTCATGGGACTTCCATGTTACTTATATTTTAGGAAGGGGGAGAGTTGGAGATTTTTCAAGCTATATGAACAGTAAACTGGAGACTGACTTTAACCTAATATTCCTATAAATATGTCTTAAAAATATAAGTTCTTTCAGATCATTATATCCCAAAGGTGACTCTGATATTTGTGTCATTATAATCTTTTCCTGATGATCCCTTTTTACCTATAGAATGCTTCAAAAGCTCCATGTTCTAGCACATATATTTCTTTACTCACCAGTCTCCTGGGAGAGTCAAAGTTTAATATCACGGCACGTTGTTTTATTAGGCTCAGTACATCTCTAAAGAAATAAGTATATTTCGTTTACAACCATATTCAAACAAGACTAATTATCTGCAATGACCATAACCACTCTTTTTCTTCTCTAGCCATCTCTGTTCCAGATTTCCCTTGGTTAACCACATGCTATCCTCATAGTTCTTTTGTTTTTGTTTTTTTAAAGATTTTATTTATTTATTTGACAGAGAGAGCGAGAGAGCACAAGCAGGGGAAGCAGGAGAAGGAAAGGGAGAAGCAGGCTCCCCATTGAGCAGGGAGCCCGATGCGGGGCTCGATCCCGGGACTCTGGGATCATGACCTGAGCCGAAGGCAGACACTTAACCATCTGAGCCACCCAGGCGCCCCTATCCTCAAAGTTTTTAGTCTTACCATCTTATTGAAATAGGCCACTTATTTTCTTTTGAAGTAGACACAATATTTTCCCCTGTGACCAGTCAAAAATTGTTATTTTGTGACATCTAGATGCTACACACTATTCTAGGGCCTGGGAACATAGCAATGCCTAAGAAAAACATTCCTAGCTGCAAGGAACTTAGGTTCTAGTAGGGGAGAAAGACAATAAACATAGACAAAGAAAATAATTTCAAGTCCTGGCAAATACTATGAGGAAGATAAAATAGGTTAATGTGGGAGAGGGTAAGTGGTGTGTGTGTGTGTGCGTGTGTGTGTGTGTGTGTGTGTGTGTATGCATACGGGTACATGAGCAGCTTTAGCTCCTCCTCTGAGGAGGTGACATCTAGGTTAATACTTAATGATGATAAGGACTCCACGTTTTAAAGATTTAGTGGAACACCTTCCAGGCAAAGGAAAGATAGGCACGAGCCTGATTTCAGGGTATATAAAGAATACCAGCATACAGTAACCAAGGGAAAGATTAGGAGAAAATCAGAGAGGCAGGCAGGGACCTGGTCATGTAGGATCACGTAGTCTTGTAGGCCATAGTGATAAGTTTTGATTTTTACTTAAGTATAATGTAAAGGCATGGGAAGGATTTAAGCAGAGGCAAGCAGGTAGTGATAGAGTATGTATATGTGTGTAGAGGCAGGATTTGAGTGACATGAAATGATTATGCTTTGAATAGCTCATTCACTGCTTTGTGGAGGCTGGATCATAGAGTTAAGAGTGGTGGCAGAGGATAAAATCATAGGCCATTGCAGCACCCAGGCATGGTAGCTTGGACCAGTGGTAATGATCGATATGTTGAGAACTGTTCAAATTTTAGGTGAATTTTAGAAGGTAGGACAAAGGACTTCCTGATGGATTGAATATAAGTGTGCTGAGGGTAAGAAAGAATTCAAGACTGACTTCCAGGTTTTGAGCCTGAGCAATTGGGTAGATGGCTGAATGCTGCTATAGAAAAGACACAGGAGAGTAGGAACTACATTTTTGGGAAAACCCAATAGTTCTGTTTGGCCTTCGTTAAGTTTGAGGCATCTACTGGAAAGCCAAGTGAGATGTCAAATAGGTAGTTGGATTAGACAAAGCTCAAGGAGAAGATATAAAATGGGATATAAGTTAAGTTTTATTAGCATATAGATGGTATTTGAACTGAATGGATCATCTGAGAGATCACAGTTAGAGAAGAGAGAACCAGAGATAGAACTTTGATACTCTATCATGACAAATTTGGTAGAACACGGGAAGCTAGCAAAGCAGACTGGGAAGGAGTGATCAGTGGAGGTGGAGGAAAGTTAGCCATTTGTGATATCATTAAATCCTAGATAAGGTAGTATTTAAAGGAGGTTATTGCTGACCACTGAAGATCAGATTCCTTCAGTGGAGTGATAGGAAAGATTTAGTACCTTCAGGAGACATTGAGAAGTTTAAAACTGGGTTAGGGAATATAGACAAAAAAAAAAAAATGTTTGTTGCAATGGGGAGCAGAGAAATGGAGAAACAAATGGGTTCCAGAAAGATCTTTCCTTTTTGTAAAAAGAAAGTTGCTATTAAGGAATATTTGTGTGTCTGTGGGAGTGATCAGTTAGAGAGGGAAAAATGAATAATGCAGAAGAGGAGAGTAATGGATAGGAAGTGAAAGGAAAGGAGCTTGGACGCAGAGTACAAGTGGAACAGTTGGTCTCAGGTAAGAATGGAGACCTTGCTTACCTCTGTGCAGAAGAGAAACTAGACTATGTGATTCCAGGTGCAGGGAGGTTATTGGAATTAGTAATGGAAATGTGTAGTAATCCTGATTGCATTTATCTTGTCCATAAAACATATAGTGAAAGCATCATCTAAGAATGAGGGAATAGAGGAATACTAGTTGAGGATTTGAGGACAGTGAAAGCATGAAATAGATATTTGGAAGAGGAGAAAGTTGAATTTAATAGGCAAACAACCTAGCATCCTGTAGTTTTGAGTGCCAGATTGAGATTTGTAATCATAAATTTGAAAAGAATCCAGCAAGAATGCATACATGATTTTCTAAAGTAATGCTCAACTGTTTGCTAGGTTACTTTTCCCCCTTTCTTACCTACTTCTTAAGTCAAGCCAGCCAGGAAAAATGTATAACAAAGCACAAATCAAATCAAATTTAGCAATGGATGACCATCAGATTCATAGCTTTGTGGTAGCCATTAAGACACAGACCAGTACAAGTTGGTAGGAGAGATGATCCCATTATAAGAAGTTAATACTCTTAACTGTTGGAAGCACACTGTCTTTCTGCTCACTTTCTAGGGGGCACGCTGGACTTCTAAGTTAAAATTTGAAGCTCTTCAATATGTATGTTTTCTTGAGAGTGTAATCAAGGGCCCTCCTATTTTGTAGTCTTGTTTATGGATTTTGTTGTTTTTTAAGAATAAAAGAATACAAAAGATACACTATTGTTAAATAAATATTGGAAAACATAGGAAACTAGAAGAAGAAACTGTTTCAGATTATACCACAGAAAAACAGTCACCACTAATATTTTGATGTCTTTTTCCATTTTCATTGTTTTGGGTGTGTGTGTGTATGTGTGTGTGTGTGTGTATTCATGGGCATTTTGGTAATTATTTGTCTTTGTTTAAATTGTACTCTGAGTACTATATTAATTGCTGCATCACTGTAAATTTGTTCATTGTGTGGTGAAATGCTGAATGGCTAAGAATGCTCATGCTGGGGTAAGAGCGCCCTTTTCGGTTCTGGCTTCTCAACTTGCTTAGTGTGTTTGATCTTGCTCAAGTTATTCAGCCATTCTATGGCTCAGTTTTGTCATTTGTAAAATGGGGATAATACTCTCCACCTCACTGAGTTATAAACATTAAATAAGTTATTGCATGTAAAATACATAGAACAGTGCTTGGCGCATAGAAAATGCACAATAAGTTTTAGCTGTTATTAATTAGAAGTGTTTCTGTATATCTGAAAGGATATTTTCTTGGAAGTTTATATGCTTAAATTTTTATTACGAAAGTCACATAGGTTCTTTTAAAATATAGAAATAAAGAGGAGAAATAAAATGCAGAAATAAAGAAAACCAATAATTACGACTGGCAGTGGAAACACCCAGGGATAACTGCTATTGATATTTTCAGATCTCTCCCTCTGAAAGGATATTTTACACATGTGTCTGCATATTTTTTAAATTATTTTTTTAATATTTATTTATCCATTTTAGAAAAAGAGAGAGAGAATGAGTGGGAGGGGCAAAGAGAGAGGGAGAGAGAGAATCCCAGAGAGACTCCATACTGAGCACAGAACCCAACGTGGGGCTCAACGTGGGG
Source organism: Neomonachus schauinslandi (assembly GCF_002201575.2). Classification (NCBI taxonomy): domain Eukaryota; kingdom Metazoa; phylum Chordata; class Mammalia; order Carnivora; family Phocidae; genus Neomonachus; species Neomonachus schauinslandi. Next base: position 78,579,182 of record NC_058411.1, read on the forward strand.
CTCAGTCTCACAACCCTGAGATCATGACCTGAGATGAAACCAAAAGTTGGATGTTTAACTGATGGTGCCACCCAGGTGCTCCAGACATGTATCTGCATATTTTATGGAACCATGAGTATGGCTCAGCTAATAGATATAATTATCCTGGGTCTACAATTAATATGCTTTATTCTACTGGTGATGGGTAGTGAATCAGACAGGTTACCAGTCACTTAGGCATGCTCAATTCTAGTTAACAATTTTAACATGATAGTGACAATTTTAGGGTCAAGTTAAAGTTTTTTTTTAAATTTTATTTACTTATTTGGGGGGGAAGCACAAGTGGGGGTGGGGCAGGGCAGAGGGAGAGGGAGAAGCAGGCTCCCCACTGAGCGGGGAGCCCGAGGCAGGACTCAGTGCCAGGATCCTGAGATCATGACCTGAGCCCAAGGCAGACATTTAACCAACTGAGTCACCCAGGTGCCCCTAAAGGTTTTTGATAAATACCAGCAACCAAGTTATCTACAGAGCATAATCTTAGGCAATAAACATCTTCATAATGCTTTTTGTGTATTTTCTTTAAAAAATTATATACTCAACATGGTATTCATTTGCTATAGATTGTGTACTAGGAATTCTGGGACTGGGAACATAGTTCTCTGATCTTATAAAGGTAAAATAATAATGTATTTTATAATTTTGGCACTCAGCAAATATCCCTTTTGTGGCATCATGTTGTGGCCTAAGTCACATTTTAGAAATACATTAATGAATTAATGTATTTCATGAATGAATTAATATATATTTGGTTAGTTTTGGAGGACTCTGGTCTGCATCTGGGCAACACCAACCCATGGAATTGCAGCAATAAGCTTTCTTACTTTTTTTGAAAAGTACACTAAAAGGGAATTTACATCCTGGGACCTTACTTCAAATTTTCACCAGAAGAGTCTACACAGTGTTAGCAAAACGCAGAGGCACCATCTCATGTAGAAAATGATGTGTTTTGGATTTTATAGACCTGGGTTTAAAACCAAACTCTACCATTTACTGTGTGGAGTCGGGCACATTATTTAGTTCTTTGTGCCTTTTTTTCTCATCTGTATGATAGTGATGATAATACTTACCTTGTGAGGTTTTCCACGATAATTAAATAAGACAGTGCATATTATGAAGCTTGCCCTTACATTGTGGTTCTTGCTGCTCTTGTTTTCGCAAAGCAGGAGGGCCCCTGGGAGCCCCTGACAAGATGATAAAGCAGTCCAGGAGCTTGGATACTGTCATGGCTCTGAGGACACCAGCAACGTCTTCAGTTTGCAGTGGGAGGCGTGTTGGTTTGAGGCCACCTGGCCTTAGTCAGCCGAGAGGTGGGGGAGGAATCACTCTTTTCTGAACAATGCGAGGCATGGATAAATTTAAAATGATTGGTTTAAATACCAGCATGATTTCAGCTTGAATTTTACTTTTGATAACTGCTGGCAGAGAATAAATATCTTCAAATCTGTTCAACTCCTCCTTGCCTCATGAGACAATAGCGTACTCTTTCTTGTCTATCACTTTATTGACTGAATTAGTCCATTTTCTCATCCATCTCTATCAATGCCCTCTTCCTCAGAGGCCACAGACTGACACTATCACTGAAGCTCTTCTTTTACATAGATTTGGTCAAAGAGAAGGCTACAGCCTTTTCTCGGAGCCTGAAAAACTTAAATGACTCAATTCTAAATTTAGGAAGAGACAATGGGTACTAGCAAATTAGGGTAAGCAGTGGAAAATCCTCCCCCCGCCCTTTTGCTGATTTGATTCAAGACTAAACCTTAGTTTCCCCATCTGTAAGACAAAGATATTTTTTCACCTTGTTATCTCTGAGGAATGTGAAGAATCTGAATGGGGAATGGTTTGATCTTAGTGGCAAGAAAAGAATAAATTGCTCACTTAATAAATTGCCAGGCCACTTGGGTACCATTTAGTAGATTACCTTTTCCAGAGCACTAAATGATAGTAAATGGCAAATGGCAGGAACTCCGGCTTTGATCTGAACTGAAAGACTCTGTAGTTTCCTTAGAATGAGGTGGAATTATTTCTTCCCTTTTATCTGTGGCCCAGTAAACCTTCAAAAAAGGAAGACATTATTACTTTTCCCCATCTTGCATGGCCATTAAATAAAAGGGATGGCGTAGCTCTACGCACATATATGTACACACCAAAAGTGGCCATTAGGATCTCGAAAAGAATTCTTTAAAAGTATCATTTATCATTCCATTAATTAAAAGTACTTACTGAGTACTGACTATGTGCAAGGGTTTATGCTAGATGCTGGGAGGAGCACATGGGAATGACAGAGCCTCTGCTTTTAGGAGCTCCAAATGTGGAGAAAATATTTTCTTAAGGCTCTTAATCTCCTATTCCTTTCAAAAGGGCTGACACTTACTATACCAGTCTGCATCCTAATACCCACTGCTCGTACCATAGGTGGTGGCATATATGGACCCCAGGAGAGTGCCAGAACCTAGGACGGATGTATTTTAAATTGTGACTTCTCCAGTCAGGGACTGATTATGACCAGGAACAATATAAAAGGTATCTGTTTTACTTGCTGGAATCTTCAAACAGTGTTCTCTTGTGCAGCAGAGTCTGGGAGGAGAGGGTGCACTTCCTAGGACAAGACTGTGGTTCTTCACCAGTGTTCCTAAAAGGACTATTTCTACAGATTCTGTGAGAGAGTCTCAAGTCATCGTTGTCAAAGAGAACCAAATTTCAGGAACGAGCAAGGCAGGTGGGCCAACAGGAGAGGGAACACCCTGATTTCCACTTAATTCTGGTAGGTAGTCTTACTGACTCTGAGCTGCTTCCACACGGCAGAACAGAACAAATGGAAACCACAATAGACACACACAAATACACACATAGTTAAAAAAAAAATCTAAAACCCAGTTCTACTACCCGGAGATAACTGCTCTTAACATTTGGCATATTTTTCCTTTGTATTTTCTAAATTGGAATCATATTGTATATTCAATTTTGCAGCCTGCTTTTATTCATTTGGGAACATATTGAACACATTTTCCCAGGTAATTAAATATTCTTTGAAAATATCATTTTAAATTACTGCCCAGTTCCCCTCTTATTGGGTATTAAGGTTGTTTCCCAGTTTCCCTCTACATAAATAAGACTTCAATGAATATTCTTATTCATAATATCCTTCGCCTATTATTTCTTTAGATTCCTAGAAATGACATTACTGGTTCAAAGGGTATAATTTTTCATGGCTTTTGATATATTTTGTCAAATTGTATTCTGGAAAGATTTTAGCATTTTATACTCCGATCCATCCACAGTCCTTTTAGGGTGCTGATGTTGGATTCAAGAGCCCTGAGCCCAGAAAAAAAATCACAAAATTCACTCCACCCTTGAGTTGTTTTGGTTTTTAGTATAGACAAAGCTCTTTCCCTTTTCAGAATGAATTGGACTTTATAATGTTGTTAGAGGAAAGTTTAAATATATGGACAATTGTACATTTTGTACTTCTCCTACCAGTTAGAAGTGATAAAAATGTAAAATGTCACACACACACACACACGCGCATATTTATGAGAAGAACAAATTTATATCTAAAGATACATTTTTGAATGTTTTTCTTAGTCTGAATGGGATAAAAATACCTTCCATAACCCACACTCTCTACTTATGTATGTGTTTGCTGATATATATGAAAAATTGGTATAAAGCTCATCCATATTATACACCAATATTATCACACCATACTAGTATTTTGTACCTGGGTTCAACTCAACATATTAAGAATGCTTTTCTAATTTTGACAAGTTCTTATTTAACTTATTTTTAATGACTACATAGTATGTTGCTTGAGGTTATGCCAAAATCTAGTCAAAGAACCACCAATGTTGAACATTTAGTCTAGTCTCAATTTTAGGCTATTATAAACATGCTTGTGAATAATAATTCCATACACCTTTAATTATTTTATTAAATTCCCAGAAATGCAATTTCTAGATCAAAGACCATTTATGATTGTAATGTGTTTGAGAACTACTGAAAGACAACCAAAAACAAAAAGAAAGTTTGTACCAAAATATCTTTCTGTGGGCAATGATAAGAGTACATGGAAAAATTTGTAATATATAATTTTAAAATTTTTTTCTTGTTTTAACTTTTTATAGCTTGTCTCTATTAGTTTTCTATCACTACTCTAACAAATTACTATAAATTTAAGGGCTTTAGACAACTCACATTTTTATCTTACAGTTTTGTATATATGGTTTTACAGAAGTCTCATGTGGGTCTCACTGGGCTAAAAATCAAGGTGTCTGCAGGCTATATTCTTTTCTGTAGACTCCTGGTAGGATGCACTTCCATGTCCTTTTCAGCTTCTGGAGGCCACCTGCATTCCTTGGCTCATGGCCCCTTTCCTCTAACCTCAAAGCCTGCAAAGGCAAGTCAAGTTCTTACATTGCATCACTCTAGCCTCTTCTGTCTCCTTTTTACTTTACTTTTTACTCCCTTGTGATTACATTGGGCCCACCTGGGTAATCCAGGGGACTCTCCCCAGCTCAACATGTATAACTTAATCACATCTATGAAGTCCCTTTGCCATGTAAAGTAACAAATTCCCACTTGGGGGGATCAGGATGTGGACATTTTTGGAAACCATTACTCTGTTAACCACATTGTCCTTGTTCCTCTTATTGCTCATATCCCTGTGTCTTTTATTATAATTGAACTTCAACTTCTTTTTCCTTATATCTTCTAGTGTGGATCCAAACATAGACCTCTTGCTTCAGATATTAGTATTTATTAATTTAGGTATCGACACTTAATGTGGTTCTCCCTTGATCATCTGCTAAGCAGCATGGTATTTTAAGATTGACAAAGACCATTATTTTATTTGTTCCTTAACTTTCAAGCTTCTTTCCTCCAAGGGTACATTTTTCATTTCAAAGCCACAGGAACTAGTGTCACTTTCTCTCTGTACTGATAACACGGGATTAAAATTGTTGCACCAAATAGTCTTTTATTTTTCCCTCTCCTAATTTATCACAAGCAGATATTCTACCAGAAGTTGGGAAAAAAGATTTCCAGCTGATGGGCAGCACCTCTACCTTGTGGAAGATTCATTGCTCTGCACATTTTGAATCTGCTGACAAGAAACTTGGAGCAGAAGTAATCAGAGCCCTTGCAAGATTGATTTTTGTCCCCTGTTGGCATATGGCAGAGAGGGTAGAAAGGCGCTCATCTCTCAAACTAATCTTAACTATTTAGAAGCCATTATTGCAGAATTACAAATCATCAGAATACCCCCCTTTTTTCCAACAATGTTATTTATTAGCAAGACCTTCAAATTAGTCTTGTGTCTTGGCTTTACACTATTCTTAAAATCAACCCTGATATAAGTTTTGTCTAAAAGCATTGCAGTTAGCACCATCACTTTAATTGTACAAACGTTAAACCAAATTCCATTTCCAGTTCACATTTTAAAAATAATTCAAACCAAAATGCAAATTGATTCTTGTCTTCAGTTTGTAAGAAATGCTTAAAGTCAACTTGTCATGAAGGAGAAATTGAATCTATTACCTGTACTCTTCCAGGAAGGAAGATGTATGGAAAGGAGAATAGCGAGATTTATCTGATGTTTGGCTGATATATGGGTATATAAAATCTTAAGTAATACTGATAATGTCACACAATATTGCAACATATATTTTCAGTTGAACATTATAAGACAATAAGGCATAAATGGAAATTAAAGGGAAAAATCTGAATGGTTGTCAGGGAACACTTTTTCATTCAAAGAATCATAAACATATGGAATGGTGTGTCAGGCAAAGTTTCCAAGATGAGAATATTAGAGTAATGGATTTATATTCTGAGGATTGAAGTGCACACAATGAGAAAGAGCTTTGAGTCAAATGATTTCTAACCACCACTCTCCAAAAAAGCACCTCATGAAAATGCATTTTGCAAGTGTTATCTAAAACTGTGAGTTATCAGAAATACAGAAGTGTTTAATGCTTTAAGAAATATCTATTTCAAAAAGCAAAGAAAAGAGAAAGAAGGCAAGAAAAAAGAAAGGAGAGATAAAACAAAGATTGGAAGGGGGAAGAACCAAGCTGGTGTAAGGGAAGACTTAATGGAAAACTATTTAAATGAAATGATGTATTAATTCAATTTCACAAGTCTTGATTAAAGGCTGAAAACTTGGTCAAAGTCACCTTAAAGATTTTTTGAGACTTGGTGGGTGATATTTTTAGTACAGTTACCTTACGTGCTCCACAAGTCTTGTACCAAGAGTATTACTCTTTATATCTGAATCCAGTCTACCTTGTATCCCCATCTTCTACCTCCTTATTTACAACAATTATTGCTATGATCACATCAAAACACTAAGACATTCCTAAACATAGCACATACTGCTCCTCTTGAACTTATTGATATGGAGCCACTAAGCAGAGATTCAGTATTTAATATTGCAGCTAGGGGCTCTAACAGTTTGGTTGGTTGAATGAAACAGAGGGGCTCAGAATGAGAGAGCTGAAAATGTCCACCTGCCAGGGTTTACTGCAGAGGAAAGAATTCAAAAAACTTAGGGAGATTGGAAGCTGCGAGAGATTTGTCATTTAAGACCAACTAACCCCCCCGGGGGAAGAACAGAAGACACACCTTTTACCACTACGGGTAGAAATTAATTTGTGAGCGTAGTACCAGGATCCTTAAAGAGCTCTGTGGTCATCCTTGTCCGGAGACCATACCGTACAGTGGGAATTGTGGCCACTGAACTGGGAAGCCTCGGTGCAAGGAGAGTAACTGCAGCTACTGTTGGAACTGTGTCACTGCTTGAGAAAGTTCACATATCCTGTGGCACCTGGTAGGCAGCTGCTGAGCTGGCAATTGTTTTACCCCCAATACCTTTAGGAAAGACCACCAGAAGCTGTTTGCTTTCAGCTGACAAGGCCAGCAATACACCTTCACTGTCCTACCTCAAGCATATAAACTCTCCAGCCGTATTTCACAATTTAGTCCATAGGCATTTTGATTACCTCTCCCTTCTGTGAGACATCACACTGGTCCGTTCTATCGATGACATTATGCTTATTGGACCTAGTGAGCGAGAGGTAGCAACTAGACTTGTAAGACATCTGTGTGTCAGAGGGTGAGAAATCACTTCAACAAGAATTCAGGGGCCTTCTGGGTTCCAGAGTCTACCATGATGTGTACTTTAAATATATTATAATTTTATTTGTCAAATATGTCTCAATAAAGCTGAAAACAACAAACCTCAGAGGCCCTCTACCTGAATTTCTAGAGTGATATTTCTTGAGGTCCAGTGATGTGGGGCATGCTGAGATATCCCTTCTAAGGTGAAGGATAAATTGTTGCATTTGGATCCTACTACAACCAAAGAAGAGACACAATGCCTAGTGGGCCTGTTTGGAGACAACATACTATACTCATTAGAGTGGTGTTACTCTGGACCATTTACTGAGTGATATGAAAAACTGCTTGTTTTGAGTAGAGCCAAGAGGAAGAGAAGGCTCTGCAACAGGTCTAGGCTGTTGTGTAAACTGTTTTTCCACTTGTGTCTTATGGTCCAGCAGATCCAGTGATGCTTGAGGTGTCAGTGGCAGATAGGGATAGGTGAGTCTCTGTAAGTGCAGGCTCTTAGGATTTTGAGGCAAAGTTCTGAGATCCTCTGCAGATCATTACTCTCCTTTTGAGAAACAAAATGCTTAACCATGGCTACCAAGTTACCATGCAACATAAGCTGCCCATCATGACTTACCTGATGCACCAAGCCATAAACTTGGGCATCACTCCATCATCAAATGGAAGTGGTAGATAGAACACTGGGCCTGAGCAGGTCCTAAAGATACAAGTCACTTACATGATGTGGCCTAAATGTCTATGGTTCCCACCTCTGCCACACTACCTTCTTTCTCCTAGTATGCACCTATGGCCTCATGAAGAGTTCCCTATGACAGTTGACAGAGGTAGAGAAGACTCAGGCCTGGTTTTCGGATGGTTCTGCATGATGTGCAGGCAGCACATGAAGGTAAAGAGCTGCATCACTACAGCCACTTTCTGGGACATCCCCTATCAACAGTCACCCCTATCATCACCCAGTGGACACATGAACAAAGTGGCCATGGTGGCAGAGATGGAAATTAGACATGGACTCAGCAACATTGACTTGCACTCACTTAGGCTGACCTGGCTATAGCTACTGCTGAGTGCCCAATCTGTCATCAGCACCAGACCAACATGGAGCCCCCAATATGGCACCATTCCCCAGGGTGATCAGCCAGCTACCTGTGACAGATTGATTACATTGGGCTGCTTCCATCATGGAAGAGGAAGAATTTTGTTCTTACTGGAACAGACATTCTGGATATAGTTTTGTCTTCCCAGCATGCAATATTTCTGCCATCTGTGGATTCACAAAACACTTTAACCACCATCACAGTACTCCATACAGCATTGCTTCTGATCAAGAAATTCATTTCATAGCAAAAGAAGTACATGAATGGGCCTATGCTCATGGAATTCACTTGTCTTTCCATGTTCACTGAAGCAGCTGGTTTGATAGAGTGGTGGAATTGCCTTTCGAAGACTGCCAGCTGCAGTTCCTGGCAGTAGCTTGCAGGGCGGAGGCAAGGTCCTCTAGAAGGCTATATATGTTCTGAATTGGCATCAAATATATGGTACTATTTTTCCAATTGCCAGGATTCATGGGTCTAGGATTCAAGGGACAGTGGCAGCACTCACTATTACCCCTGGTGATCCACTGGAAGAATTTTGCTTCCTATATCTGCAACCTTATATTTTGTTGGTTTAGAGGAAGGAAGAAATGTTTCCACTAGAAGACAACAATGAGTCCATTGAACTGAAGTTAAGACTGTCATCTGACTATTATGGATCCCTCATGCCTCTGGATCTACAGGCAAAGGAGGGAGATATGGTGTTGACTGGGGTGCTTGATCCTGACTACCAATGGGAAATTGGACTGGAACTCCACAATGGTGGTAAGGAATAATATGTTTAGTATATAGGCGATCCCTTAGGTATTTCTTAGTATTACCATGCCCTGTGATGGAAAGTCAATAGAAAACTATAACAACCCAGTTCAGGCAAGAGAACTAAAGAGACCCTTCAGGAATAAAGACTTGGCTCACCTCAACAGGTAAAAAAACCATGGCCATTTGAGGTTCTTGCTTAAGGCAAAGGTAATATGGGATGGGTAGTGGAAGATAGTTACGAACACCAGCTACAACCATATGACTAATTACAGAAATGAGGACTGTAATTGTCATGAGTATTTCCTCCTTACTTTGTTATGAATGTTTGTCTTGTGTGTGTGTGTATCTTTGTTTTCTTCTCTTTCTTATCTCTTTATCATGTAACATAAGATGTATTTTCTTTATATCACAGAATTTAAGGATTGTTAACTTTACATTATGGTATTTAACTTATAAAACACCAAGGAGAAGAGTATACATCGATTCAAAACTTTGTATCCTCTTTTGGGGAAAAGGTTAGTGTATTTTCAGTTGTATACAGAACAGTTGTACCATTTTAGACAGAGTTATAACCTTGTTATTCTCTTTATCAGATTAGGTATGGTTTAAGAAGATCTGTATGGGTGCCAAATTGATAAAGGGTGGGCTTGTGGTAGTTAATTTTATGTGTCAACTGGGAGGGTACTCTTGGATGAGATTAACATTTAAATTGGTTTTCTCCATAATGTGGGTGAGGCTCATCCAACCAGTTGAAGTTCTGAGCAGAATAAAAAGACTGACCTCCCTGAGCAAGAGGCAGTACTCCAGCAGGCCACCTTCAGACATCATCTACACCATTGAGAGGTGAATGGGTTACCTTACGTAGCAAAAGAGATTTTCATGGGCGCCTGGGTGGCTCAGTCGTTAAGCGTCTGCCTTCGGCTCGGGTCATGATCCCAGGGCCCTGGGATCGAGCCCCACATCGGGCTCCCTGCTCAGAGGGAAGCCTGCTTCTCTCTCTCCCACTCCCCCTGCTTGTGTTCCCTCTCTTGCTGTGTCTCTCTCTGTCAAATAAATAAAATCTTTTTGAAAAAAATAAAAGAGATTTTCATATGTGATTAGGAAACTTGGGAAGATGATCTTGAATTATCTAGTGACTCTAATGCAGTCAAAAGGGATCTTACAAAAAGGAGGAAAGTAAGTCTGTCTCCAGCCTGTTGGCCTTCAGATGGGACCATAGCATCAGCTTTCCTGAGTTTCTAGCCTGCCAGCCCAGACTGCAGATTTTGGACTTGCCAGCCTCTATCATCACATGAATCAATTCCTTATAATAAAATTCTTTCTATGCATATACACATCCATTGGCTTTGTTTCTCTGGAGAATCCTGACTAACAAACACATACTCTAATATTTTACTTCATTTTGGTTTGGGTACTTATAATAAAAATAATTATCTTCTGACACAATGGTTTCATTTTATACTCATATTTTTAAAAATGAAATGAAAATGCCTAAAGAATTCTTGTAGAATTAAAACATTATCTTTAAGAAATTATGTTACCTTGATTGATCAAATGAAGATATTTACATAATCTTAGGATGAAGAATTTCTATTAGAAGTTTTTTTTTTAATGTTGAATGGAAATATGTAAAGATAAATGCAAGCCTATTTAGGAGTCTTACGTGATAGAAACGGTTTCATGACAAACAAAAAGCAGAATCAGACCCATAAATACGGAGAACAAGCTGATGGTTACCAGAAGGGAGAGGGTGGGGGAATGGGGAAAATGGGTTAAGAAGAGTGGGGGATACAGGCTTCCAGTTATGGAAAGAATAGGTCATGGGAATAAAAGGCACAGCACAAGTTGTATAGTCAAAAATACTGTAATAGTGTTATATGGTGACAGATGGTGGCTACACATGTGGTGAATATAGCATGATGTATAAACTTGTTGAATCCCTATGTTGTATACCTGAAACTAAGGTAACATTGTATGTCAACTATACTCATATTAAAAAAAATGATAATTAATTAGTTAAAAAATAGTTTTATGAACCAGGAGAACAGTTGCTTACCTTTTAAGGGTGAATATTCTATAACTCTCTGTTTTTGGTACTGTGTTAATCATATTTCACAAAAGCAGTGGGGTCTTAGAGTTCTTCCTTAACAAAATAACTATGTGTACGTTTCGCAGTTCTACCAACAAGATTGTAAGCTTTGGAGAAGTAGAGAACTTGGCATATTTTTTCTGCCCTCATAGCAACTAAAATAGTGGAACAATATGGCAAATAAAAAAGCATAGCATTGACTATGTAGTGTAATATTTAAATACAGCAAATGTCCAATAAATACTCTACTTGTGGCTTTACTATTGACCACTATATCTTGCCTTCCCAGATCAGCCGATCAGCTGGATAAACTGAACTGAATCAACGAAAGTAAGATTAAAAATAAAATACACAGTAAAGAAAATGAGCCTATATAAAGGAATTATTGCTAGAGAAAGTAGAGGTCAATAACATAAATATAAATTGTATTCATTTTCTATAGTTGCTGTAACAAATTGCCACATACTTAGTAGTTTAAAACAACATCAGTGATCTTATTCTATAGGTCAGAATTCTGAAAATGGGTCTTAGAGAGTTAAAATCAAAGTGTTGACAGGGCTGTGTTCCTTCTGGAGCCTCTAGGGGAACATCTCTCCTTTGTCTTTCCCAGCTTCTGTCACCTGCCTGCATTCCTCGGCTAGTGACTCCTTTCTAGCAATGGCATTCCTCTCACCTCTGCTTCCATTGTCACATCTACATCTCTGACTGATTTTCCTGTGTCCCTCTTATAAGGACCCCTTTGAGTACCTTAGAGTCACTGAGATCATTCAGGATAATCTTCCCACTTAAGATCCTTAACTTACTCTTATGTGAAAAGTCTCTTTTGCCATGTAAGGTAACATCACATTTTTAGAGATTAGAACATTGACCACGCCAGCCACATGAGTCAATATTTACTGAAAGAGTTTGGCATTTTTTTCTTAATAATAGGAAATATGTATGTCTTTTCATTTTGCCAAATAAACTTAAAATCTAAGAAATCTGGATTAAGTATGTGTGGAGGATTCCATAGTGAAATGTGTTTTGATATTTCAACAGCAGATGTATCACCCAGGGACACTCTCCTTAGGAAACAGCAGGAACCTCCTGCCTACTCTCTCTTCTGGCTTGAAATTCATCTCTTTGCCAGCTGCCAACTTTAAACCGTAGTGAGCCTCTCAGTTTATGGTCCTTTCAAGCTAAAATCTGTTACACTAGTAGAGAAATTGTAATACTTACATAAATCAATAACTATAACGTATGGGATACCATAAATTCATAGCTTGCCCAGAGTGTTATTAGCTAAAACATTTGTGTTTAGCATATCTAGCCTATCAAACAACACAGACAATTGAACTCATTTACATACCTACCTAGGTATATCTTCACTTTTCTAATTTGTTTTTTATAAAGATACAATTTTTAATTTGGAATTTTTTACATTAGGAGAATTCTATGTTCAAATAATCCAAATTACATTGTAAATATTCTGGGAGATTCTTTAGGTTACATGGTAACATTTTTGAGCAAGGCTGGAAAGCTCTTACTAGAGCCTCCCCCACTCCCTCATTACAGATATAAATAAAAGTTCTAATTAGAAACTGGAAGTAGACTCAGTGGTGTTGGCTCTAGGTGGACCTAGGTTCTAGATTTAGAAATTTTATTTTCTCTCTTCATTTTAGTGACCATTTCTATATTACTTTTAAGTAACCTCTACACCCAACGTCGGGCTCAAACTTTCAACCCCGAGATCAAGAGTCATGTGCTTTACTGACTGAACCAGCCAGGCACCTCTATGTTAGTTAGTTTTTTTTTTTTTTTTAATTTTATTATGTTATGTTAGTCACCATACAATACATCATTAGTTTTTGATGTAGTGATCCACGATCCATTGTTTTCGTATAACACCCAGTGCTCCATGCAGTACGTGCCCTCCTTAATACCCATCACCGGGCTAACCAATCCCCCCTCCCCCCTCCCCTCTAAAACCCTGTTTGTTTCTCAGAGTCCATAGTCTCTCATGGTTCATCTCTTCCTCCAATTCCCCCCCCCCATTTTTCCCTTCCTTCTCCTAATGTCCTCCATGTTATTCCTTATGTTCCACAAATAAGTGAAACCATATGATAATTGACTTTCTCTGCTTGACTTATTTCACTTAGCATAATCTCCTCCAGTCCCATCCATGTTAATGTAAAAGTTGGGTATTCATCCTTTCTGATGGCTGAGTAATATTCCATTGTATATATGGACCACATCTTCTTTATCCATTCATCCGTTGAAGGGCATCTTGGCTCTTTCCACAGTTTGGCTATTGCGGACATTGCTGCTATGAACATTGGGGTGCATATGGCCCTTCTTTTCACTACATCTGTGTCTTTGGGGTAAATACCCAGCAGTGCAATTGCTGGGTCATAGGGTAGCTCTATTTTTAAATTTTTGAGGAACCTCCACACTGTTTTCCAAAGTGGCTGTACCAACTTGCATTCCCACCAACAGTGTAAGAGGGTTCCCCTTTCTCCACAACCTCTCCAACATTTGTTGTTTCTTTCCCTGTCCATTTTTGCCATTCTAACTGGTGTAAGGTGGTATCTCAGTGTGGTTTTGATTTGGATTTCCCTGATGGCTAATGATGATGAACATTTTTTCATGTGTCTGTTAGCCATTTGTATGTCTTCTTCAGAGAAGTGTCTGTTCATCTCTTCTGCCCACTTTTTGACTTGATTATTTGTTTTTTGGGTGTTGAGTTTGAGAAGTTCTTTATAGATTTTGGATACCAGCCCTTTATCTGTAGTGTCATTTGCAAATATCTTCTCCCATTCTGTGGGTTGCCTCTTTGTTTTGTTGACTGTTTCCTTTGCTATGCAAAAGTTTTTTATCTTGATGAAGTCCCAAAAGTTCATTTTTGCTTTTGTTTCACTAGCTTTTGGAGATGTATCTTGAAAGAAGTTGCTGTGGCCGATGTCAAAGAGGTTACTGCCTATGTTCTCCTCTAGGATTTTGATGGATTCCTGTCTCACATTGAGGTCTTTCATCCACTTTGAGTTTATCTTTGTGAATGTTGTTAGAGAATGGTCGAGTTTCATTCTTCTGCATGTGGCTGTCCAATTTTCCCAGCACCATTTATTGAAGAGACTGTCTTTTTTCCATTGCATGTTTTTTCCTGCCTTGTCAAAGATTATTTGACCATAGAGTTGAGGGTCCATATCTGGGTTCTCTATTCTGTTCCATTGGTCTGTATGTCTGTTTTTGTGCCAGTACCATGCTGTCTTGGTGATCACAGCTTTGTAATATAGCTTGAAATCGGGCAACGTGATGCCCCCAGCTTTGTTTTTCTTTTTCAACATGTCCTTGGAGATTCGGGGTCTTTTCTGATTCCATACAAATTTTAGGATTGTTTGTTCCAGCACTTTGAAAAATGTCATTGGAATTTTGATCGGGATGACATTGAAGGTATAGATTGCTCTGGGTAGCATAGACATTTTAACAATGTTTATTCTTCCGATCCATGAGCATGGAGTATTTTTCCATCTTTTTGTATCTTCTTCAATTTCTTTCATGAGTGTTTTGTAGTTCCTAGAGTATAGATCCTTTACCTCTTTGGTTCGGTTTATTCCGAGGTATCTTATGGTTTTTGGTGCTATTGTAAATGGAATCGTTTCTTTAATTTCTCTTTCAACAGTTGCGTTGTTAGTGTATAAGAAAGCAACGGATTTCTGTGCATTGATTTTGTATCCTGCCACATTACTGAATTGCTGGATGGGTTCTAGTAATTTGGGGGTGGGGTCTTTTGGGTTTTCCACATAAAGTATCATGTCGTCTGCGAAAAGAGAGAGTTTGACTTCTTCTTTGCCAATTTGAATACCTTTTATTTCTTTTTGTTGTCTGATTGCTGTTGCTAGGACTTCTAGTACTATGTTGAACAACAATGGTGAGAGTGGGCACCCTTGACGTGTTCCTGATCTTAAGGGAAAGGCTCTCAGTTTTTCCCCATTGAGGATGATATTCGCTGTGGGTTTTTCATAGATGGATTTTATGAGCTTGAGGAATGTTCCCTCTATCCCTATACTCTGGAGAGTTTTAATCAGGAAAGGATGTTGTATTTTGTCAAATGCTTTTTCTGAATCAATTGAGAGGACCATATGGTTCTTCTCCCTCCTCTTATTAATGTGTTCTATCACACTGATTGATTTGCGAATGTTGAACCACCCTTGCATCCCGGGGATAAATCCCACTTGGTCGTGGTGGATGATCCTTTTAATGTATTGTTGGATCCTATTAGCTAGGATTTTGTTGAGGATTTTGGAATCCATATTCATCAGGGATATTGGTCTGAAATTCTCCTTTTGGATGGGGTCTTTGCCTGGTTTGGGGATTAAGGTAATGCTGGCCTCATGGAATGAGTTTGGAAGTTTTCCTTCTGTTTCTATTTTTTGAAACAGCTTCAGTAGAATAGGTATTATTTCTTCTTTGAATGTTTGGTAGAATTCCCCAGGGAATCCATCAGGCCCTGGACTCTTGTTTTTTGGGAGGTTTTTGATCACTGCTTCAATCTCGTTACTGGTTATTGGCCTATTCAGATTGTCAATTTCTTCCTGTTTCAGTCTTGGCAGCTTATAGGTTTCCAGGAAGGCCTCCATTTCATCCAGATTGCTCAGTTTATTGGCATATAGTTGTTGATAATAATTTCTAATAATTGTTTCTATTTCCTTGGTGTTGGTCGTGATCTCTCCCCTTTCATTCATAATTTTATTAATTTGGATCCTTTCTCTCTTCTTTTGGATAAGTCTGGCCAGTGGTTTATCAATCTTATTAATTCTTTCAAAGAACTAACTTCTAGTTTCATTAATCTGATCTACTGTGTTTCTGGTTTCTAATTCATTGATTTCTGCTCTAATTTTAATTATTTCTCTTCTAATGCGTGGCTTAGGCATCGTTTGTTGCTTTTTCTCTAGTTCTTTAAGGTGTAGAGTTAGTTGGTGAATTTGGGATTTTTCTATTTTTTTGAGTGAGGCTTGGATGGCTATGTATTTCCCCTTTAGGACCGCCTTTGCCGTATCCCATAGGTTTTGGACCGATGTGTTTTCGTTCTCATTGATTTCCATGAATTGTTTAAGCTCTTCTTTGATTTCTTGGTTGACCCAAACATTCTTGAGCAGAGTGGTCTTTAGCTTCCAAGTGTTTGAATTTCTGCCAAATTTTTTCTTGTGACTGAGTTCCAGTTTTAGAGCATTGTGGTCTGAGAATATGCAGGGAATAATCTCAATCTTTTGGTATTGGTTGAGACCTGATTTGTGACCCAGGATATGGTCTATTCTGGAGAAAGTTCCATGTGCACTCGAGAAGAATGAGTATTCTGTTGTTTTAGGGTGGAATGTTCTGTAAATATCTATGAGGTCCATCTGGTCCAATGTATCATTCAAAGCTCTTGTTTCCTTGTTGATTTTCTGCTTAGATGATCTGTCCATTGCTGAGAGTGGAGTATTGAGGTCTCCTACAATTAACGTATTGTTATCAATATGACTCTTTATTTTGGTTAACAGTTGGCTTATGTAGATGGCTGCTCTCATGTTGGGGGCATAGATGTTTACAATTGTTAGATCTTCTTGTTGGATAGACCCTTTAAGAATGATATAGTGTCCTTCTGTGTCTCTTATTACAGACTTTAGTTTAAAATCTAATTTGTCTGATATAAGAATTGCTACCCCAGCTTTCTTTTGAGGTCCACTGGCATGGAAGATAGATCTCCATCCCTTCACTTTCAGTCTGGATGTATCTTTAGGTTCAAAATGAGTCTCTTGTAGACAGCATATGGATGGGTCCTGTCTTTTTATCCAATCTGCAACCCTGTGCCATTTTATGGGAGCACTTAGGCCATTCATGTTGAGAGTGATTATTGAAAGATATGAATTAATTATCATCATGTTGCCTGTGAAGACGTTGTTTTTATAGATTGTCCCTGTAAATTTCTGTTGTAGATCACTCTTGGGGTCTTTCTCCTTTTATAGAACCCCCCTTAATATTTCTTGCAGGGCTGGCTTAGTGGTCACATATTCTTTCAACTTCTGCCGGTCGTGGAAGCTCTGCATCTCTCCATCCATTCTAAATGAAAGCCTTGCTGGATAAAGTATTCTTGGCTGCATGTTCTTCTCATTTAGTACCCTGAATATGTCTTGCCAGCCCTTTCTGTCTTCCAGGTGTCTGTGGATAGGTCTGACGTTATTCTGATGTTCCTCCCTCTGTACGTAAGGAATCTCTTCCCCCTCACTGCCCTTAAGATGGTTTCCTTGGTTCTAAGATTTGCAAGTTTTACTATTACATGCCAGGGTGTTGGCCTGTTTTCCTTGATCTTAGGAGGGGTCCTCTCTGCCTCTAGGACTCGAATGTTTGTTTCATTCCCCAGATTAGGGAAGTTCTCAGCTACAATTTGCTCAAATACATCTTCTAGCCCTCTCTCTCTCTCCACTCCCTCCGGGATTCCAATAATTCTGACATTGGAACGCCTCATGGTGTCACTTATTTCTCTGATTCTATTTTCATGGATTTTGAGTTGTTTTTCCCTGGCCTCCTCTTTTCCCTTTTTATCTATTATACTGTCTTCCAGATCGCTTATTCTCTCTTCTGTCTCAGTTACCCTAGCTGTTAGATTATCTAGATTGGATTGGATCTCATTGATAGCATTTTTAAGTTCTGCCAATTCCCCTTTTATTTCTGCTCTTAGAGACTCTATGTTGCCATTAATTGATTTCTCCATTCTAGCCATTGTCTTCACAATTGCTAGCCTGAATTCCATCTCCGACATTTTGGTTATATCTGCATCCATTTGTAAATCTGCAGCATAAGTCATAATCTCTGAGTCTTTTCTGTTTTGGGGGCTCCTCCTCCTAGTCATTCTGTTGATGGGTGTTTGAGGGAATGTATAGAGTCCAAATTATTGACCAGAACCCAAGCAAGATGCACCTGTTTTCTTGGGACCTTAGGGTTGCTGGCCTCTTGTTTTCCCAGCCTGTCTTCTGCGGGAGGGGACTGCCGCGCTGTTACTCAGGCAACCCTGTTTGGGCGGAGTTGCCCTGCGCCCCTGTGGCGGGGGATGGGCTCAGTGGGAATCAGTCTTTGGGGCTTTTGTTCTCTGGCGCCTTTCCCTGGCGGCTTGCCGTGTCTCTTCTGCGAGTCAGAGCAGAAGAGACCGTTTCCAACCCTCTGCCTCAGAGCAGAGAGCCCGCAGTCTGTTCTTCAGTGAGCTCTCCAGGCCACACGGTCTCCGTTTCTGTCCATGCTGCTATAAACTGCAGCGGCCTGGGTTGTGCGCCCCTCCGCAGCGCCCCCAATCCTGCCTCCAGGTCGGGGCACGTCTCTGCCCTTTGTGCTTCTAAAACCACCAGCCGCTCGCAGTTCGCGCGCGCGCGGCTCCGCCGCTTGGGGTCCTGTCCCGGGGACTGCAGTTCACGTGTGCGCGACTCTGCCGCTCAGGGTTTCCACCCTGGAGGTTGCAGTTCACCGGCGGTACCCCGGCGCACTGGGTGGCTGTAGTTTGCGTGCGCGCGACCCCGCCGGTCTGGTTTTCCACCCCGGGGGCTGCCCTAAAGTCCTTTCTCAACACTACCGGTCTGCGAGTCTGTGCCCTGACCGCAGCACATGAGGCTGTCACTCACCGGCGGTGCAGGATCCCCACGGCCAGGCACCCTCCCGCTGCCGTTTATCCTCCGATATCTGCCCGCGGAATCACGGCTCCCTGCTTCGTACCTCAAAACCAACCGCCTGCGATATTCTGCTTGTAGAGATCCAGATCTTCTTACATCTCAGGCTGGTTTCGTGGGTGCTCAGAGTGGTCTGGTAGATATCCAGCTCAATTCCGGGGACCAGTTGAAATAGGGTCCCCTACTCCTCCGCCATCTTTCCCCCCTCCTCTATGTTAGTTTTAAAAGTTAATCATACTAATGTTTTTCTCTACACCATCTAAGGTTTGCATGAGAATAGTCATTCATTTATTTATCAAGTAATTTTTAAGCACCTGTCAACTCGGGCCTGTGTGAAAAACTGGAGATTCATGGTGATTGAGAGAGACATGATATCTGTTCCTGAAAACCTATAGTCTAGTGGGGGAGCAGTTATCAACAGTTATACAAAGAACCCATCAATATGAATACAATTAAGTGCTGCTGAGGGAAAATACAGATAGAACATATGGCAGTAGATTTAACCTAAGTCAGGGGAGTGAGAGAAGAACGCCTCAAGGAAGTACTTTTAAGCTGAAGTGGGACAAGCAAATTCTATTTGAGGATACTCTCTTCAATTTAGTCATTTTTTCTTATACTACAGGCTATATGATTAAACTTGGATCTTCTTTCTATTTTATTTTTTTGGAGAAGTATAATTTTCTATGGCTTTAATGAAACAAAGACCTGCTGCCACTCCCTGACTTCAAGAAAGTTCTGTAGTAACAATGAATCATGGATCACTGCATTGAAAACTGGTGATGTATTGTATGGTGACTAACACAACATAATAAAATAAAATTAAAAAAAAAAAAAAAGAAAGAAAGTTCTGTAGTGTTCATTGTTTCTCCAGGGCCTTTGTTCATCTTGGCCTTGGAAGTGCAGCTAAAGCTTGATGAGATATTTGTATTTAGACAATTTATTATAATTTGACAATTTACCTTCATTATCTTCATTTATTCTTCTTGAATAAGTTTGAGCTCAGTTTCATATGCTTCATTTTCAAGGAAGGTTTAATTGCAGCTCTAATTTTAGCCAAATAACAGATTTTGTGACAGTGCATCCTGACCTGGGTGCTAACTACACTCTTCCATTGGAAGATCCATTTCCAGGAGGCAGGAAGGAGAACCATCCCAACCTATTTTCATGCTTAAATGTGGCTCTACTCCCTTCACTGAGATTATCTCACTCAAGTTACTAATCAGAATTTGATAACCCTACTCACAGTGTTATGCACGAATCTCTCAAGACTTATTTCAAGTGACTATATGTATCTCCTCATAATCTAAATTGGTGAGCATTTCACTAGAAACTGCTGTGGTATGTGCTGCCATTGTAGAGAGATTTAAATGGATAGACCTCATGATCAATTTTGGTATGTTTCATCACCAGAAGAAGTGACTTTTGCTGTACTTGGGTATATTTGTGACATGATAGAAGAGAAAGCTTCATCCTTCATTGTGAAAGGGCATCTACTTAATATTGGGAGACACTGTTACTGCCTTGACACACTTTAGAGCCCTCTCTGGCTCAATTCCCCAGTCATCTGGAGAGGCACTATGCTTACTGCTTCAGAGCCTGGCTGCAAAGTTAGATAGCCTGGATCTGAATCTTGGCCCTGCCTATATCAGCAGTAACACTGGCAAAACTGCTCAACCACTCTAAGGCTCTGTTTTCTCATGTGAGAAAATGATGACCTACCTATGGGTTTGTTGTGGGTAATGCATTGCATAGTGTCTGGTACATCGTCAAAGACTCAATGCTGACCATTGTTATTAGTACTGAACTTTATACCATATGCTAAGAAGTGTTGTAGATACGAGTCTGCACAATTAGGGAGATGATGGTGCTGGAGAAGTGATACATAGTACCAAGCAAATGACACCCATTGTATGGGGCAGGGGAGAGGGCTGGAAGTGACAAAATCTACCTAGGATGAGAAGGTGAGCAGAAGAGGTAGATTTAGCAATGCTTTTCACATCAAGTGACTTTTGAGAAAATTTTCCAGAACAAAAAGAGTGAAAAGTACTTTTCCTGTGGAACAGATGGGGAAGAGCTTTGGAGATAGGGGGATTATCAAAAAAATGTAGAAATCACTGTTAAGCAGGGAATGGTAAGGAGCATAATGGACTTTTGCGTTGAGGACAGAATATTGAAGATGCTGCAAAGGTAAGTTGGGGACAAGGTATATATATGGTGAAAACTTTGTTCAGCATTCAAATTCAACCACATGAAATATTGCTGTGAAGGGATCTGAGCTAGTTCAAGCAGTTCAGTGACAGCATATATCACAAGGGGTAAGTCTATATATTAACACTTGTCAGAGCCATTAAGCTATCAAAATATTATCATTCTTAGCTATGGTAGTTTACATACATTATTCAGTGTACCACGGTGCAATTTTTACATGTTTTCTGAGGGTCTTAGACCATGCATATTCCCCCAAATGTGCAACCTTCAAACTGAAAGTAATCTCAATATATGCTGCCAAAATCATGTGAAATACTATCCCATTTGCCATCCATAACAAAATCGTGAAGAAGGTCAAACTTGTCTTTCATCTTCTCATTCCTTATCAATTCATCTCAATTCACATACATATCTTTAAAATATCTTAAATCTTATCATTTCTCACCCCTTCCATAGCTATCACTCTAATCAAAATCACTCGGAGAATGAGACTATATTTTGAACTTAATGAAAATGAGTCACAGCATATGAAAATTTGTGGGATATAGTTAAGTCAGTGTTTATAGGAAAAATTAAAGCAGTAAATGCTTATGCTAAAAAAGGACTGTATCATACTGGCATAAAAACAGATACATAAATCAATGAAACAGAATAAAGTCCAGAAATAAATCCATACATATACGGTCAATTAATTTGCTACAAAGGAGGCAAGAATAGACAATG
Organism: Neomonachus schauinslandi; assembly: GCF_002201575.2. Taxonomy (NCBI): domain Eukaryota; kingdom Metazoa; phylum Chordata; class Mammalia; order Carnivora; family Phocidae; genus Neomonachus; species Neomonachus schauinslandi. The sequence continues at coordinate 78,600,886 of NC_058411.1, forward strand.
GAGAAAGGACAATCTCTTCAATAAATGGTGCCGGGAAAACTGGACAGCTACATGCAAAAGAGTAAAACTGGACAACTTCCTTACAACATACACAAAAATGAACTCAAAATGGTTTAAAGACTTGAATGTAAGACCTGAAACCATAAAACTCTTAGAAGGAAACAGGTGGTAAGTTCCTCATCATTGGTCTTAGCAATTTTTAAAAATTTATTTTATTAATGATTATTATTTTTGATCTGACTCCAAAGATAAGGGCAACAAAAGCAAAAATAAACGAATGATACTACATCAAACTAAAATGCTTGCACAGTGAAGAAAACCACCAAAAAACCAAAAAGGCAACTACTGAATGGGAGAAGATATTTGCAAATCATACATCTGATGAGGTTAATATATAAAATACATAGAGAACTCATATAGCTCAACAACAACAACAACAAACCCCAAACAATCTGATTGAAAAATGGACAATCTGAATGGACATTTTTGTAGGACATATACAGATGGCTAACAGGCACATGAAAAGATGTTCAGGGGCACCTGGGTGGCTCAGTTGTTAAGCGTCTGCCTTCGGCTCAGGTCATGATCCCAGGGTCCTGGGATCGAGCCCCGCATCAGGCTCCCTGCTCCGCAGGAAGCCTGCTTCTCTCTCTCCCACTGGCCCCGCTTGTGTTCCCGCTCTCGCTGTGTCTCTCTCTCTCTGTCAAAATAAATAAATAAAATCTTAAAAAAAAAAAAAAGAAAAGAAAAGATGTTCAGCATCACTAATCATCAGGAAAATGCAAATCAAAACCACAGTGAGGTATCACCTCACACCTGTTATAATGGCTATTACAAAAAAGACAATAAATAACAAGTGTTGGTGAGGATGTGGAGAAAAGGGAACCCTCATGCATTGTTGGTGGGAATGTAAATTGGTGCAGCCACTGTGGAAAACAGTACGGAGTTTTCTCAAAAAATTAAAAGTAGAACTATCATATCATCCAACAATTCCACTCTGGGTATTTATTCAAAGAAAATGAAAACACTAATTCAAAAAGATATATGCACCCCTATGTTCACTGCAGCATTATTTACAATAGCTAAGATATGGAAACAATCTAAATGTCCATCTAGAGATGAATGGATAAGGAAGATGTGGTGTGTGTGTGTGTGTATATATATATATATATATATATAACGGAAAACTACTCAGACATAAAAAAAGAAGGAATCTTGCCATTTATGACAACATTGATAGACCTTGGAGATATCATGCTAAGTGAAAGAAGTCAAAGAAAAACAAGTACTACATGATTTCACTTATAAGTGGAATCTAAAAAATAAAACAAGCAAACAAACAAGACAAAACTCAGAATCATAGATAAAGAGAACAGAGAGGTGATTCCAGAGGAGAATGTAGTGTGTGTGTGTGTGTGTGTGTGTGTGCGCGTGTAATGGATGAGGTGATCAAGAGATACAAACTTCCAGCTATAAAATAAATAAGTTATGAGAATATAATATGCAGCATGGGGAATAATGTTGTACAGTAAAAAACACAGTAAATAATATTGTATTAACTATGTATGGTGAGAGATGGTAACTAGACTCACTGTGGTAATCAATTTGCAATGTGTACAAATGTCCAATCACTGTTATAAAAATGAAATTAATAGAATAGTATATGTGAATTATAATTCAGTAAAAAAGGAAGGTCTTGAGTCAATGAGCTAAAATACTATAAAAAACTAGAAAAAGAGCACTGAATTAAATACAAAGTAAGCAGGAAGAAGGAAATAATATAAAAGCTAAAATCAATTAAAATAGAAAACAAAAATAATAGAGATCATTGAAACAAAACATGTTTCTTTGAAAAGATCAATAGAATTGATAAATCTCTAGTGGATTGATCAGGATAAAAGAAAAAAGACACAACTTGTCAAGATCAGGAATGAGAACAGGAATATCACTATGGACCCTTCAAGCGTAAGTATGAGTATATCATGAATAACTTTATGTCAATAAATTGAACAATTTATGTGAAATGAGCAAATCCTTAAAAGATATAAGCTACCACAGCTCAAACTATATAAGCTACCAAAGCTCACTCAAGGAGAGGTTAAGTTACCCGAACAATCTTGGATCTATTTAAAAAATTGGTTTGTAATGGGAGACTATGGAAACAAACTGAGGGTTTCAGAAGGGAGGGGGATGGAGGGACGGGTTAGCCTGGTGATGGGTATTAAGGAGGGCACATATTGCATGGAGCACTGGGTGTTATATGCAAACAACAAATCATGGAACACTACATCAAAAACTAATGATGTACTATATGGTGACTAACATAATAAAAAAAATTGGTTTGTAGTTAAAATCTCTCCACAAAGAAAACTCCAGACTCAAGGAACTTCATTAGCAGATTCTAACATTTAAAGATGAAAGTGTACAAAATCTCCTCCAAAAAACAAAAAAAGGAAAAAACACTTTTCAACTCTATGGGTCTAGCATTACCCTGACAAAGATGTTATAAGAAAAGAAAACCCGGGGTCAGAATTCAGCATGAACATAGATGAAAAAAGAGTTAATAAAATGTTAGCAAATTAAATCCAGAAATATATAAAAAGGATGATCAATAATGCCCAAGTGGGGTTTATCCTAGGAATGCAGAGTTGGCTTAACGTTCAAAAATGAATCAATGTAATTCACCATATTAACAGATGAAAAAAAGGAACCCATATGATCATCTCCACAGATGGAGAAGAAGCATTTAACAAGATCCAAAATCCATTTTTGATAAAGACTCTGAAGCCTATTAGCAAGTGGAGGGAATATTCTCAATCTGGTTAAAGGCATTATGAAAAAAAAAATCTATAGGTACCTTTATACTTAATGGTAAAATACTAAATTCCTTACTCCTAAAAGAGGGAACAAAGCAAAGATGTCTTTTCTCAACAATTTTATTCATTTTACTAGAATTCCTAGCCGGTGCTATAAGGAAGTGAAAAGAAATAAAGTGCTTACAGATTGGAAAGGCAAAGAATAAAATGGCCTTTATTTACAGATCATATGATCATATATATAGAAATTATAAAGAATCTACAGAACTCTGAAGTTAACAGGGTCACATGATACAAGGTTAATGCGCAAAAATCAATTTTTTTCTATATATTAGCAAGAAACAATTGAAAGTCAAAAGTAAGGGAACCACACTATTCAAAATACTATTTTAATATTGCAAATATTAAATATTTGGGGATAAATTTAACAAAATTATGTAAGCCACATGCACTGAAAACTACACAATAAAAAGACCAAAACAAATGAAGAAAAATAACCATGATTATAAACTAGAAGATGCAACATCATTAAGATGTCAGTTCCCCTCAACTTGATCAACAAATTTAGCTTGATTCCAATCAAATCCTAGCAGACTTTTTGTAGATGTTAAAAGTTGATTCTAAAATTTTCCTATATAATGAAAGAATCTAGATTAGCCAAAAGCAATTCTGAAAAAGTAGAACAAGGTACAAGATTTATACTATCTGATTTCGAGATCTAGTATCAAGACCCAGCATTCCAGACAGGTGGACTGGCATAAAGATCGAAATATAGATCACTGGAACAGAATAGAAGTCCATAAATTGATTTTTCAAGCTGGGTGCCAAGACAATTTAAAGGGAAAATTATTATCTTAACAACAGATGGTATTGGAAAAACTGGGTATCCATGTACCAAGGGAGAAAGAGAGAGAGAGAAAGAGAGAGAAAGAGAGTATCTCAACCATTACCTCAAACTATATTCACAATTGAAACTGAAGTGGATCATAAATTTAACCGGAAGAGCTAAATCTGTAAAACTATAAGTGTAAGAATGTGGAACAATTGGAATTCTCATACACTGCTGGTAGGAATACAAAATAGCACAGCCGTTTTCAAAAACAGTTTAACAGTTTCTCATAAAAATATTCTTACCATATGACCCAGCAATTCCATTCTTAGGTGATAACTCAAAAGAAATGATAGCTATTTGTATATAAATACTTGTGTTTGAATGTTCATACCAACTTTATTTATAATAGCCCCAAACTGGAAACAACCCAAATGTCCATCAAGTAGTACATGCACAGACAATTCTTGGTATATTCATAAAATGGAATGCCATCCACCATGAAATGTAATAAACTACTGATATACATAATAACATGGATGACTCTCAAGAGTATTATGCTAAAAAAACAAAACAAAACAAAACAAAACAAAAAAACATAACCCAAAGAGAAAGATCAGTGTTTGCCAGGGACTTCAGGGACGGGTAGCTAAGAGGCACAGGAAAGCTTTTTGGCATGATGGTAATGTTCTACATCGTGATTGTGGTAGTGATCATATGAATATATATATTTGTCAAAACTCATTGAATTAAAACTGATACTTAAAATTGACACTGTTTATGGCATGCAAATTATACTTGATAAAGTTGACAAAAATAGTAAGAAAGAAAGAAAGCCAAAATAAAAAGTCAATATAAGGACATATTCAAGAAATGAATATTCAAGAATTCAAGAAATTCAAGAAACATACTCAGACTTGAATAAAGAAACTAAATTAGCTTAGGGAGAGTAACCTGGGATTCAAAGGCTGTATCTCTAGGTTACCATAAGCATGTTTGAACATAGCCATTATTGCTTTTCTTTCCTCATTATCTTGTTTATTAACCTAACACCTAGGATACCATACTACTTCAACAACATCTATTCAGTAAATGTTAGGTGATAGGAAAGTAAAGAAATACAGAACTATTACAGAAAGTACCTTTACTCTTGAATGAAAATTTTAAAATGAGAGATTTTTGACATTTTGTTCTGTTCACTTTTAGCTTTCATTCCACCTGGCAGTTTTGGTTTTTGTGTAAGCAAATAAACCAATCAAAATGATTCATTCCTGCTACCAGTTTAGTTTATATGGGTGAACATTTAAATTAGTCAGTGTGGGCCAGCAAGACAAGTGGGTGGGCTTCATCCTGATTCTGTCACAAGTTTTGTTAAATGCTCAATCTTATCAAGCTTTCCCAGAGCCATAACTTAAGCATAGCTGACTCTATTGTTTTTGACAGCATAAAATGTGTATAAATTGAGAGTTCATGAAGAAATATGGACTCTGGAATCTGTTTTGTTATTGAGGGTTTTTTTACTATTAACTTTTTGGGAAATATATATTCTTTTTCTTATGTACTACAAATCATATGAAGCATCAGAAAGGGTGTCTTAAAAGATTTTAAAAACTTTTTTAGCTACTAAATTCATAAAGTTGCATTCTTATTATTTTTCATATTCTAGAAAGTTTCTTTTCTAGACTAAGGCTTGCATTTTCAGAATGTCATATTATAATTTTATGATTATTTTCATCAATTGAAGTTAAAGAACAGAAGAAGGCTAAAGTGTTTTCTCATTAGGATATAGTGAGTTATTACACAGAAAAGTATTTATTATACAAAGTTAGAATAAATTTCATATGCTCCAACAGTAGGCATCTGCAGTAGACATTTCCTACTCCTATCTGCCCAGTAGCGATTCCCTCTTTTTCTGGTAGTAGCACCCTCATTCACTTTGGGCAAGAAAACTGGAAGCATTCTCCTTGTGTGCATTCTTAATGTCAATGAAGGTTCCCTACCCTCTACTAGCCAAGATGCACATGATCGGAAGTAGGCTAGTTTAATTTTTTTTTCTGGGAATTTTGAGTTTTGAGGAAGGATGAAATGTGGGGCTGAGTTACTTCTAAAGTGGACTTTTCTTCCAAAAAAGACTATCAGTTTCAAGAATCCTAGAGCCATTCTGGTTTCCATTCTTCCGGAAGAATATGTCTTCTGTATTTCCTATAGAGCTATAAACTTCTCCATATATCTTTATATTACATTCCTCCTTTTTGCTTACATTACCAGTGTTAATTGTATCAGTTAATTTACCAGGTTGTTGCTTGCAACTGAAGAATCTGGGCATTAAAATCTCATGATTATTTTGAGTGTCTTATTGTCTAAATGAAAGGTGATCTAATATACTGTCTGTCAGACCCATGACCTCTACAACTCCAAGGACCTCTGTCTCCACTCCACCTCAGCAATCTACTTCCTGGCATGCCTGGATCTTAGCATTACCAGTGTTTCCTTTCACTCCAGAATTATTAGTTCAAGTATGCTGTTTTCTCTGATCACATTTTTCTCTGCTTCCAGTTTACTTGTTCAACTATGTCCACAATCTCCTCTTTTAGGATGTGGACTTTCCCATATTTCCCTATTTTAAGAATGACACCCCACTCAGCCCTGAGACATGCCTACTATCAACTCCAGATGAATTCTAGTTCTAGAATCTCTAGTCTTCTGCTGGAGTCAACAGAGGGTTGCAAGAGAATCTCGGGAACCTAGCTAGTCTCTACAATCTTCCATTTAGATTTTATGATTTAAGCCTCACCATGCACTACCTTCAGAGGTACTCAGAGCCTCAAATTCCCCAGCCTTCCAAAGGTCTAGAGTGGGAATTGACTTCTTTTGGGTTCCCCTCCTTTCCCCATCCCTGACTTGTAAATTTAGGCTTCCAAGCCAGCTAGGGCAGTTACCACTATCTAGTCTTCAATATTTTACCATCTCTACTATCATAATTTCTCCCTTTTTCATTTTTAAATCCACATTTTAAAAACATTTTATTTCAATTTTAATGGAATTTCAAGAGAGAGGGGAGATAAGCAAGTATATAACTTGCCATGTTTAACAAACCTGTTATCCCTTTATAGACTTTCCAAACTAGAAAACATCTTAGTGCTATCTAGTTAGCACCTATAGTTCCCTTGTTTTGTCCTTCCATCTATAAAATGAATATAATATCTGCCTTGGTTACCACACAGGATTATTTGAATATTAAAAAGGTGAAGTATTTGAAGTATTGTGCAACAATAAAATAATTTACTATTAAATTTATGCAAATAAAGCCTTATGCAAATATGAAATACTATTTTTAGTTATTATTTAACATTTCATCCCTAAATTGTTATTAAGCATCTAATAATAACATATATAACAATTTACATGTATTTAGCTCCCACCATCTGCTAGATACTGTGCTAGAAGCCAGGAGTTTGAAAATAAAGAATAAAAAATGAATACATTTACAAAGGCAAGGGAAACAAAAAGCAAAAATGAACTATTGGGACTTCATCAAGATAAAAAGTTTTTGCACGGTAAAGGAAACAATCAACAAAACTAAAAGGCAACCTACAGAATGGGAGAAGATATTCTTTCTCCACCTTTTTGTTCTATTTGAGCCCTCAATAGATTGGATGATGCCCACTCACATTGGATATCTTTAGTCTACTGATTCAGATACTAATCTCTTCCAGGAATAGCCTCACAGACACTTCCAGAAATAATGCTTTACCAGCTATCTGGACATCCCTTAACCCAGCCAAGTTTATAGAGAAAATGAATGATCCCAGCTACATTCATTGTAGAGTATGTGAGAAAGGTGGCAGGGAGTGAAGATCCAAAGAATGAGTGCAATAGCCCACATTGTGAAAGGCCTATATGATGTCTGCAACAGTTAAGAGGCAATCTTGTTTTATAAAATACTCTATGAATTTCAGATTTGTTTTACATTTAATGACTCATTAGAAATTTGCTTCTTACATGTAACATGAGAATTATTTGAAGTTGTTCTAAGTTCAACATTTATTCTATCTTTAGTGGATGGTTGGTCTTTGGCTTCCATTTAGCACAAAGAGCAAGAAAAGACACCTCTACAATACCAAAATACAGCTTATACTTTATTACAGAGAAAAAAAAATGTTCCCTTTGTTTGCTGCTGAAGGCTTCAATACTTTATCTGTTACCCTCAATGTGAATTATGATTGCACTATCTTCTGAAGCCTCCTAATGTTCCACATTCCCTTTGCTGGAGGGAATCTAGAGATTGACAAAGACACAACCAAGGATCTGATGGTTAGAACATGATTAGAATGACAAATATTATCTTATTCTTTTTTATTCTTTTCTAATTTTTATTTTTATATATTTTATATATACTTTATATATATATTATTTTTTGTTTCCTTTCATTTTTTTTTTAAGATTTTACTTATTTGACAGGAGAGAGAGAGTACAAGCAGGGGTAGCGGCAGGCAGAGGTAGAGGGAGAAGCAGGCTCCCTGCTCAACAGGGAGCCCGATGCAGGACTTGATCCCAGGACCCTGGGATCATGACCTGAGCTGAAGGCAGACGCTTAACCATCTGACCCACCCAGGTGCCCCTCATTGTTTTTTATTTTATATATATATATATATATTTTTTTTTTTCCCCTTTCTTTCTTATTCTGGAATCTAGTTTCTTTTTAACAAGTAGACCAAAACACAATCAGGATCTAGGTTCTTGTTGTTGTTTTGTGTTGTTGCTGTTAACGTTGTTATTGTTTTTTCTTTTTCTTTCTTCTTTTCTGGACAAAGACAAGATGGAGAAATTCACCCCAAAAGAAAGAACAGGAGGTAGTCCTCACAGTCAGGGATTTAACCAATATGGATAAAGATGTCTGAACTAGAATTTAAAACAATTATTATGAGGATACTAGCTGGGCTTGAACAAAGCATAGATGATACTAGAGAATCCCTTACTGTAGAGATAAAAGCACTAAAATCTAGTCAGGCCAAAATTAAAAATGCTGTAACTGAGATGTAGTCCCAAGTAGAGGCCATAAAAACGAGGATGAACAAAGCAGAAGAGCAAATCAGTGAAACAGAAGATAAAATTATGGAAAATAATGAAGCTGAAAAGAAGAAGGAAAGAAAACTATTATATCATGAAGGTAGACTTAGGGAACTCAGCAATTACATAAAGTGAAATAATATCCATATTATAGGAGTCCCAGAAGAAGAATGGGAAAAAGGGGCAGAAGGTTTATTTGAACAAATTGTAGTTGAGAACTTGCCTAATCTGGGGAAGGAAATAGGCATTCAAGTTCAAGAGGCACAGAAAACTCCCCTCAAAATAAACAAAAAATAGGTCAACACCATGGCATACTATAGTGAAACTTGCAAATTACAAAGATAAAGGGAAAATCCTGAAAGCAGCTTGGAACAAGAGGTCCTTAACCTACAAGGGTAAACACATAAGGCTGAGAGCAGATCTGTCCACAGAGACCTGGCAGGCCAGAAAGGACTGGCATGATATACTCAATGTGCTAAATGGGAAAAATATGCAGCCAAGAATACTTTATCCAGCAAAGCTGTCATTCAGAATAGGAGAGATAAAGAGTTTCCAAGACAAACAAAAACTAAAGGAATTTGTGAACACTAAACCAGCCCTTCAAGAAATATTAAAGGGTACTCTTTGAGCTGAAGAGAGTCCAAAAGTAACAAAGACTAGAAAGGAACAGTGACAATCTACAGGAATAATGACTTTACAGGTAATACAATAGCACTAAATTCATATCTTTCAATAGTTACTCTGAATGTAAATGGACTAAATGCTCCAATCAAAAGACTCAGGGTGTCAGAATGGATAAAAAAACAAGACCAATTGATACGCTGTTTACAGAAGAGCCATTATAGACCCAAAGACACCTCCAGATTGAAAGTGTGGGGGTGGGGAACCATTTATCATGTTAATGCACATCAGAAGAAAGCTGGAGTAGCCATTCTTATATCAGACAAACTAGATTTTTAAACAAAGAGTGTAATAAGAGATGAAGAAAGACACCAAATCATAATAAAGGAGTCTATCCAACAAGAAGATCTAACAATTGTAAATATGTATGCCCCTAATGTGAGAGCAGCCAAATGTAAATCAATTAATAACAAACTTAAAGAAACTCAATGATAATAATACAATAATAGTAGTGGACTTTAACACCCCACTCACAGCAATGGACAGATCATTTAAGCAGAAGATCAACAAGGAAAAAAGGGCTTTGAATGACACACTGGGCCAGATGGACTTAACAGATATATTTAGAGCTTTTCCTCCTAAAGCAGCAGAATACACATTCTTTTCAAGTGTACATGGAACATTCTCCAGAATAGATCACACGCTGGGTCACAAATCAGAACTCAACCAGTACAAAAAGAATGAGATCATACCATGCATATTTTCAGACCCTAATGCTTGTGAAACTTGAAGTCAACCACAAGAAAAAAATTGGAAGGACCACAATTAAAAGAAAAAAAGAAAAGAAAAAAAAATTTTAAATAAAGAAAAAAATAATAAAATCTGCAGATAACTACTGAATTGGAGAAGATATTTGCAAATGATATATCCAAAAAAGGATTAATATCCAAAATATATAAAAACTTATACAACTCAACCATAACAATAAAAACAAACAATCCAATTAAAAAATAGGCAGAGGACCTAAATAGACATTTTTCCAAAGAAATACAGACGGCCAACTGACACATGAAAAGATGTTCAACACCACTCATCATCAGGGAAATGCAAATCAAAACCACAATGAGTTACCACCTCACACTAGTCAGAATGGCTAGTATCAAAAGGATAAGAAATAACAAGTGTTGGCAAGGATGTGGAGAAAAACAAACCCTCGTGCACTGTTGGGAATGCAAACTGGTGCAGCCACTGTGGAAAACAGTAAGGACGTTCCTCAAAAAATTGAAAATAGAAGTACTATATGATCCAGAAATCCACTAGTGCATATTTACCCCCCAAAAAACAAAAATATTAATTTGAAAGGGTATATACACCTCTATGTTTATTGCAGCATTATTTACAGTAGCCAAGATATGGAAGCAACCCAAGTATCTACTGATACATGAATGAATAGAAGATGTATAAAATTCCATATAATGTAATATTACACAGCCATAAAAAAGGATTTTGCCATTTGTGACAATATGGATGGACCTAGAGGGTATTATCCTAAGTGAAATAAGTCAGAGAAAGACAATATCACATAATTTCATTTACATGTGTAATCTAAAAAACAAAACAAATGAGCAAATAAACAAAAGTAGAAACAGACCCATAAATACAGAGAACTGATGGTTACCAGAGGAGAGGAGGGGGGCTACAGACAAAATGAGTTAAGGGGAGTGGGAGATACAGGTTTCCAGTTATGGAATGAATAAGTCATAGGGATAAAAGATACAATGTAGGGAATATACGCAATGGTATTATAATAGTGTTTTATGATGACAGATGGTAGCTACACTTGTGAGCACAGCCTAATGTATTGAGTTGTTGAATCACTGTGTTGTATAGCTGAAACTAATGTAACATTATTTGTTGACTATGCTTCAATTAAAAAAAATCTTCAGATAACTAATGGGTGAATAATTTAATTCCACCAAAACTGAACTATGATGTCCAGAGACCAGTGTTTGCAACTAACACATTCATATTTTCACAAGGAGGGATTTGTGTGAAGAATAAAAGATTTTACCAGTGTACCCTGAGAAAACACAGAACATAAAATGTTAATAATGAATATTTATCTACCATAAGTTTAATGGTTTTCCCTGGAGATTTTTAATTAGCTATAGTAGTTCATAGGTTACTATGCCATTTCTTCTAAAGTGCATTAGGACTTTGTGATTATAATGGCTTCCATCATATTAGGTCACTTCCTCTGAGGCCCTGTAAAGAGCCAGATGTTCTCCTTTCACCTAGAAGACTGTTTTCTTGTGTGTAAATTCTCTGGAACTGATATACAGCCATCAACATAAAACGCTATTATCTAGATTTCCTCACTAGTCTATGACAAATATAAGCCATTTGGAAATGCTGTTACAACATCATATCTCAGGAGCATGTTACATGCCAAATTAAAAGGAAAATCTTTTGTTCCACCATAAAGGTAGACCACACTTAATTTTCCTAGAATTTGATAGCTATTGTTTACACAGAATTTATTCTAAGCCTATATATCAAGTGTTTTTCCTACTGGACAAGATATGGTGATACTGACAAACACTGTGTTTGATATTCTATTTTGCAATGACAAAAAGGATGCATTTTGGAATATTTTGATGTGTTGTTATGATTTGTAGTCAAATCCCAGTAGCCAAATGAAATAATTAAATATACCCATTCTATGTAATTGATGTTATATAGGACTTGATCATTTCATATCAAAACTATACTTTAGTAAGAGTCTTAAGCAATATACATATTACAGGTATTGTTCCTCACACAGCATCTAAGTTCTCACAATAATACTCTGTTCCAGCTATTTCTATTACCAAAAGAATCAGGCGCTGGGGTGTAGGTGAATGGCCGTTCTTTGCAATAAATGACAAATGATGTTGTGATATTTTTAGTAAAAATATAAACATCTACTTTTTAAAGAATTGGGAGCTTGAACTCAATGATACCACAAGTTTGTATTCCAGAAGATTGAGAAAGAAAATGGATCACTTATGCTCCCAGAGCACAAAAGATAATCAACAGTTGTTGATATGGAGATCTCCTGGCTAATAATCTGATAGAGTAGTAAGTTGATTTCACATTAAAAGTATAAACTAACCTTTATTAATATTTGATGTGAGACATATCTGGCCTAAGAAGGATTTTACAGTGTTTATAACAATAACAACAACAAAATTTCCTAAGGTATAAGAAACACATCCTTTACCAAAAATTCAAATTTTAAATCAGAAAGACAGTTTATAAATCACTGAGTCTAATTCTCCTCTCCTCCTATTAGGCTTCCCCACTTACTTCAGTAAACTAGGTGAGGAATTTACAGTTGAGCCTGCAGAGAGAATAAATGACTTGTTTAACTACGACAGAATGGTTTGTGGCAAAGAACATGGCTGACTGGATTCAAATCCTAGCTTCATCACTGCTAGCTATGCAACTTTGAATCAATCACTTAACCTTTTATTGCCCCATGAAGCTCACCTGAAAAAATGGGAATAATAGTAGCACCTACTCACAAAATTGTTTTGATGTTTTAAATTTGCTAATCCGTGTAATGCATCTAGAATAGTGTTTGGCATACAGTAAGTGCTCAATAAGTGTTATTCTAAATTCTACCTCTGCAATGAATTAATTGTGTGCCTTTAGACAACTTATTCTAAGCACTTTGTGACATTTATCATGATTTGTATTGCACAGTTGTTTACTGTTTGTAGTCTACTGGACATAATAATCTAGGATTGCAGGAAATATATGTTTTAATAATTATGATTAATTAGTAATCAAATTAATCCATTAATTAATAATGGTTAATATATTATGTGATGTCTGGCATATCTTAGGGGCTAAGAATGCTTTTTCTTATAACAGAGTGTGGGAGTTACTATAATTACAGTTCCTGATGGAATTGTTAAGAGGATTAGATGACAGAATTCAAGTAAAGCACTTAGTATCATGTTGTGAACTGAAAACAGCAAGTACTTCAATGTTTGTGTTTGTTATTGTTGCTAACACCATAAGACTAAAAACTAGACAGTAGCAGAATTGCAACTGAACTAAGATTTCCTAGCTTCCCGCTGAGTACCTTGCCAATGATACCAATTAAATATATGTAAGACAGAAAAACTCATCCTTAATATTAGAAAGTCTATCTCATAAGCTTCTTCTGCAGCTGAGGATATTGCCTGGCAACAAAATGTAAGGAAGAGATTGTAAACTGAGAGATCAAGGGCTGATCAAATCATTCCCACTTATGCTTTGCTTGGTCCCAACAGCATTATAATAACAACAAAAACAAATAGACTAGGTGACCACACTTTACAGTAAGGAGATTTTACAAAAGATATTAGAATTTTTTTAAAAAGTAGAGGATGTAGGCACACAAGGCTGGAAACCCCCCTCCCCCAGTACTGATGCAGTGGGAACGCAGAGGTGGCCCCCCTTTTCTATGGGGCACTTGCTCTTCAATTTACATGTGGCCCCTAGAGGCACTGGAGTTTGGAATTCTGATTTGGGATTAAGGTGATTTAAGGCATCTGGATATCTTTGTAGTGATCATTTTGACCCACGTAAGCAATACCTTCTTCCTTCTTTTTTCTTGCAGGAAGGACTTATTTCTGTTACCTTTTTCATCATTCCTCACCTTGTTCATGTTTTATACATCATCTGATAGCAAGTGTCAAGAGAAATCTAAAATTATAGTTAATTTACTCTGGTTAAACATAAGGAAGGAAAAGCAATTACCAGCGTAAAATGATGGAATTAAAGATACTTCTTGCAACCTAGTTAGGTATTTAGTGTTTGATGAGTGCTGGAAAAGATAAATACATTTTTTGAGGAGGACTGTATCAATCTGCAATCATGAATGAAAGACTCTGAACATGATTTAGAGATCAAACGTGGTTTGCAAACAAAATCAATCTTTCTCTAGGCGGTAAGAGTTAGTTGACAATATACTGTACCTCTTTTTTGTCTCTAAATTAGAAAATGCTTTTTTAGTGGTGAATAAATATCCTGCTGACAACAGACTTTTTTTTTTTTTTTTTTGCTAAGGAATATGCTACAAGATAGATTGTGCTTTATAAGAGACCACGCAGATGGTCTATAGAAAATCTTACAATCCCATACAGAGGAAATGCATTCTTCACATGAGGATAAAATGTTAATTAGTTTAGCTTAGTTACAGATTTGCTATATGCTAGAAGTGTAAATTTAATGGATTGGTGATTCAATTTGATAGATCATAAAAAATAACTATGAGCATGTTACTGGCTGTTTTGCTGACTAACCTAACATGGATGCCCTATGCATCTTTAACTCAAGTCTGGTTAAAAATTTGCCTCATTCATAAAGGAGTCCATCAAATGATCAAACATATCCAACTCATGCTAACATAGGCTATGTATATCAATCTTTCTTTAAAACTAATCATATGGCTATTTCATAATACACCTAGAAGAGGTAGTTTCAGAGCAATAGAGGGTTCTCTCTGCAACAACGTAAAATTCAGGAATGTTACTGTAATTTTGTCCTCAAAAAATTGAAGGGATATGATTTTAGGAGTGGAGTGGAGTTATTCTGCATTTCTGGTGCAGGCAGAAAAACAGGGAGGAGATACCCATCACTTCAAGAAGACACTGAAGAGGAAACTTCTGAATCAAGAACATCTTATGGTATTGAAATGTGTTATTTAGGACACTGTAAAATCTCTTCCTACGATTATGAAAGATACTAGTCTGGGATGATTAAGTGTCATTTTGCTGCAAGGCTGGAGATTAGAGCAGACTAGCTTTAGGATTATATTTCAAAAGTTCTCTCTACACCACTGAGTTTTCATGGTTGGAATTCACACTAATCAAAGCTATCACTTCCTCCTGGTCTACTTACCTCTCTCTAATTCTAACAAGCATGCATAACAATTCCACATCAACAAAGATTTAAGCAAATATAAAAACAAATAGAAAAGTGAGTAAGTTCAGTGCTGATATAAATTAATTGTGTTACCTTATTTGGTCAAGTTCTATTTTCATAGCTAGTCACTGGTAGTTTTATGAAATTGTTATTAAATTATTTTATGAAAGAAAACTAAAAGGTTATGACCAAAAAATGTAACATCACCTTAGATAGAAATAAGTACATTTTTCATCTGTATTAACTAAGAAACACAAGAGGAAAATGGATCAAAACTATTTCTAAAAGCAAAAGCTAAGAAAATCTGATAGCCTTACTTCAATTTTTACCAAAGCTCCTACCAGTGTGTATCTTTGAACTATAAAAGAGATTTATGTTTATAATTGGTGACTAATCAGAAAGGATTTATAATAATTTAATTAAATTTAAATTTTACTTGCCATTGAAAATCCATTGTGGCCATTGTGTGCCATTTATTATTTTTACCTGATTTTTTATTATTAACCATTGTGTGCCCATTTACTTGCCATCACAAAATCCATCCTTCTCGTATTTAACAGAAGTACATAGTAAATTTAGTCAAGATAGAATGATATATTTTAAGATATTTTGTCATGGGGGTGCCTGGGTGGCTCAGTCGTTAAGCGTCTGCCTTCGGCTCAGGTCATGATCCCAGAGTCCTGGGATCGAGCCCCGCATCGGGCTCCCTGCTCTGCGGGAAGCCTGCTTCTCCCTCTCCCACTCCCTCTGCTTGTGTTCCCTCTCTCGCTGTGTCTCTATCTGTCAAATAAATAAACCTTTAAAAAAAAGATAAAATATTTTCTCATAAATTATATTAAAGGAGGTATATATGCAAGTAAGTATATCAGTGGTCTAGCAGGATAAGTATTATCTGTAGAATAGGGGATTCGTAAAATCTTTTAGAGATAAACTGAAATCCAATGCAAAAGCATCTAAGAATAGTGCCTTTTCTACCCAAAGCCTGAAGGAAATGAGGCAGATATAAATATGAACTACTAGGTATAAAAGAATTTTGTTAAGGAAGACAAACATGGGTGCCAGATGCTTAACTTACATTATTCATTTCCTCATCACAACAATCTGATGAAGGAGGTATTATGTTACACATTTTTAAAACTTGAGGTATAATTGACATACAACATTGTATTAGTTTCAGGTGTACAACATAATGATTCAACATTTGTATACACAGAAAAATGATCAGCACAATAATTCCAGTCACCATCCATCACCATAAAAAGTGACAAAAATTTTTTTCTTGTAATTAGAACTTCTAAGACCTATTCTTCCAGCAAATATGTACTACAACACCATTGACTGTAGTCGCCATGCTGCACACCACATCTCCATGGTCTATTCATTTCATAAGTGGAAGTTTGTACCTCCTGACCCCTTTCACCCACTTCTCCTACCTCAGCCCCATCGCTGCTCACAACCAACACTCTGTTCTCCCTATCCATGAGTTTTATTTTGTTTTGTGTATTTCTTTGGCTTTTTAAGTTACACATATAAGTGAGATCATATTATATTTATCTTTCTCTGACTTATTTCACTTATCACCACACCCACAAGATTTATCCATGTTGTCACAAATGGCAAGATTTTATTCTTTTTTTATGTCTGAATAGTATTCTGTTGTATATATATACCACATCTTCTTTATCCATTTATGCATTAATGGACATTTAGGTTATTTCTATATGTTGGCTATTGTAAATAATGCTGCAATGAACATGGAGGTGCATATATCTTTTTGAATTACTGCTTTTATTTTCTTCAGGTAAATACCCAGTAGTGGAATTACTTGATCACATGGTAATTCTATTTTTCATTTTTAAAGAACCTCCATACTGTTTTCCACAATGGCTGAACCAATTTATATTCCCACCAACAGTTCATGAGGGTTCCCTTTTCTCCACATCCTCACCAACACTTGTTATTTCTTGTCTTTTTGATACTAGCCATTCTGACAGGTGTAAGGTGATATTACATTGTGGTTTTGATTTTCCTTTTCCTAATGATTAGTGATGTTGAGCATCTTTTCCTGTGCTTTTTTTTTGGCCATCTGTATGTCTTCTGGAAAGGTGATCTTCTGCCAATTTTTTAAATCAGATTGCTTGTTTATTGGTTATTGAGTTGGATGAGTTCTTTATATATGATGGACATTAACCTCTTATTGGATATATGATTAACAAATATTTTCTCCCATTTGGTAGGTTGCCTTTTCATTTTTTTCTTTCTTAAAATTAATTAATTAATAATTAAAATTTTAATTCCAGTATAGTTAACATAGTGTTATATTAGTTTGAGGTTATAAAGTCTCCTCACTTCCTATACTTATTGTTTATATTCAGATATTTGGGGATTAGCATAGTGCAAAACTATACAGTTAGATAATTTGTTAATATTCATTTAGTCATTGATTCTTTTTCGTGTTGTTTCTCTCCCTCAGCAAACTCTCTCACCCTTTCCACCAACAAGGAGATAGGTTAATTTTCTAACCTAGGGGATTTCTATGACAGGCCCAGGATGAGAGGGGTTTCTGGGTCTTTTGAAGTCTTTGGAAGTCCAGTGAGCCTGGACAGCACAAGGCTGACTATGGAACCAGCTGAGAGATCACAGGTTAGACCAGCTCCCACCTTTAGCTCTGAAAGAAGGCTCTTACATCCTTCACTCCACTGTCTTGAATTCAGAAAAATCATACTCCTGTCCATACACCCAAACACCATTTTGGGGGTTTTTACAGAGAGAGAGGAAAAAGAGGGAAGAGTATGAAATTTTTTTTTATTGCTTCCATAACAAGTTACCATAAATTCAGCAATTTAAAATAACACAAATGTATTATCTCATGGTTCTGAAGTAAAAAGTCTAATACAAAGCTCACTGGACTTAAGCCAATGTCATCAGAGCTGCATTCATTTTTGGAGGCTCTAGGGGAACATCCATTTTCTTGCTCATTCAAGTTACAAGCAGAATTCAGTGCTTTGCATTTGTAGGACTGAGGTCTCCATTTCCTTTCTGGCTATAAGCTGAGAGTTGTTCCAGGATTCTAGATGCTGCCAACATTCCATGGCTCGTGGGCCTTTCCTCCATCTCCAAAGCTTTAGTGGTGGGTTTGGTCTGTCTCATGTTTTAGACCTTTCCTGCCTTTTCTTTCATCATATCTCTCTGAGTGATTTTTGTGTCTTCCTCTTCTTACTTACTTACAAGGACTTACTTTTAGAGGCCTGTATCATTTACCTTTGAGGCATCTGGATATTAGAATTTAATCTCCCTATTTTAAGATCTATAATATTAATTTTGTCTGGAAGATCCTTTTACCATGTAATATAACACAGTTATAGGTTCCAGGGATTAGGGCATGGACATCTTTGAGGACTACCTACCACAAGGGTATTTTACCTTAAAATAGCTTAAATTATTGCATAGGACTATGGTTATTATATTCTACTAAGCTTGCTTTTTCCTTATGTTGGGGGGAGGGTGGTCATGAGGAAAATTAATTATCTCTGAAAAATACAAAGTGATAGAGCCCACTTCCTCTGTGTATTTGAATGTACATCTAAATTGTGATTCCAGTACTTAAAACAGAGAAATAGTCATCAAACAGATTTATCTTGAGGACTATGGGCTGTATTTACTGCTGCTGAAAAACAATTCTAATTTGAAAAGGGCATGTTGACTTTAAAAATAAATATATAATAGGAATAATTACTTCTCACAGTACCATAAATATAGGCAGTACTGTACGATAAATCTTATTGCTATGAGACCAACCCATGCACCTCCAGCCTTAAGCAAGACAAGGGCCTTTCAGGGGTTCTGGACAATGTTTTGAGAAATAGTACTGTAGACTGATACATAACATAGAAAATCCTAAAGGGACACATTCTACTTTGATGGTTGTTATTTCAGGTCTTCCAAAGCTGGATGAGGTTTTAGGGTTGTTCTGACTATTGATCAACTACAAGAAGAGTAGCTGGCTCCACAGAATTCCTTATGACCCTGACATTTTATATTATTTGTCAGTATTTTGTCATTTAGACATCTGTTTGAACATTTCAAATAATGCAATTCCCAGACTAAGGGACCCTCTCTTCAGATCCTTTAGACTAAATCCATTAGTATTGTCATATCTTACTAAGACCCGATCATAAGATCCCATTTCAAATTCCAAGCAGTGAAATTAGACAAAAAGAGATAAGTCCATTAGTGATATGATGGAGATCATTTCAATGACAAGTATCCAATAGGCTCAGGAACCAAGACCTTGTCTGAGCATCCACCCAATAACCAGGGATTAATGGGGCAGTAAGATTGGTGGAGGACTGGGGGATCCTAGTCAGTGGAGATTTTAGCATCTGGGCATAATGGCTTTGCCCCTGTGCACTTCTGCTTTTGGCTCTTCATCTTTGTATTTCATTTTTCTTATTGTTGTTTTACAATTGTGTACTCTCTAGGAAACTGGTCAGAATTTATAGGCATTATTGAACATTTAATCTATTTTTTTCTATTTTACTTTCTTTTTAAAAAGTTTTTATTTCAATTCCAGTTAGTTAACATACAGTGTAATATTAATTTCAGGTGTACAATACAGTGATTTAACACTCCCATACAATACCTGGTGCTCATCACAGCGAATATACTCCTTAATCCCCTTCACCTATTTTACCCATCCCCCACCCTCCTCCTCTCTGATAACCATCAGTTTGTTCTTTATACTTAAGAATGTTTCTTTTTTTTTTTAACATTTTTCTTTATTTTTTAAATTATTTTTTATTTCTTTATTAACATATAATGTATTATTTGTTTCAGGGGTACAGGTCTGTGATTCATCAGTCTTACACAATTCACAGAGCTCACCATAGCACATACCCTCCCCAATGTCCATCACCCAGCCACCCCATCTCTCCCACCCCCCTCCATTCCAGCAACCCTCAGTTTGTTTCCTGAGATGGTTTGTCTCCCTCTCTGGTTTCATCTTGTTTCATTTTTCCCTCCCTTCCCCTATGATCCTCTGTCTTGTTTCTCAAATTCCACATATCAGTGAGATCATATGATAATTGTCTTTCTCTGATTGACTTATTTCGCTTAGCATAATACCCTCTAGTTCCATCCATGTCATTGCAAATGGCAAGATTTCATTTTTGACGGCTGCATAATATTCCGGTGTGTGTGTGTGTGTGTGTGTGTGTGTGTGTGTGTGTGTATACACACCACATCTTCTTTATCCATTCATCTGTTGATGGACATCTAGGCTCTTTCCATAATTTGGCTATCTTGGTTCCTTTCTCTTTCTCTTTTTCCCTTTGCTCATTTGCTTGGTTTCTTAAATTCCACAATGAGTGAAATCAGATGGCATTTGTGTTTCCCTGACTAACTTATTCTGCTTAGTATAATACTCTCTAGATCCATCCATGTCATTGCAAATGGAAAGATTTCATTCTTTTTTGTGGCTCAGTAATATTCCATTGTATACATATACCACATCTTCTTTATCCACTCATCATTCGATGGATATGTGGGCTGCTTCCATAATTTGGCTATTGTAAATAATGCTGCTATAAACATGGGGGCACTTGTATCCTTTTGAATCAGGATTTTGGTATTCTTGGGGTAAGTACCTAGTAGTGCAACTGCTAGATTGTAAGGTGGTTCTATTTTTAATTTTGAGGAACCTCCATACTGTTTTCCAGAGTGGCTGCACCAGTTTGTATTCCCACCAACAGTGCAAGAGGATTCCCCTTTCTCCATATCCTCGCCAACACCTGCTGTTTCTTATGTTGTTGATTTTAGCCATTCTGACAGGTATGAGGTAATATCTCATGGTAGTTTTGGTTGGCATTTCCCTGATGTTGAGCATCTTTTCACATGTCTGTTGTGCATCTGTATGTCTTCTTTTGAAAGATGTCTATTCATGCCTTCTGCCCATTATTAATAGGATTATTCATTTCTTGGGTGTTGAGTTTTATAAGTTCTTTATATATTTTGGATACTAACCCTTTATCAGATATGTCATTTGCAAATATCTTCTTCTACCCCATAGGTTGCCTTTTAGTTTTGTTGATTGTTTCCTTCGTTGTGCAGAGGCTTTTTATTTTAATGAAGTCCCAATAGTTTATTTTTGTTTTTATTTCCCTTGCCTTAGGAGACATATCTAAAAAGAAGTTGCTACAGCTGATATCAAAGAGGTTACTGCCTGTGTTCTCCTCTAGGATTTGGGATGCAGCAAAAGTTATCCTAAAAGGGAAGTATCTAGCAATACAGGCCTACCTAAGAAGCAAGAAAAATATCAAATAAATAACCTAACCTTACATTTAAAGGGGCTAGGAAAAGAACAAAAAAATGAAGCCTAAAGCCAGCAGAAGGAAGGAAATAATAAAGATCAGAGCAGAAATAAGTGATATAGAAACTAAAAAAAAAAACCCAAAAACAAAAAACAATAGAACAGATCAAAGAAACCAGGAGCTGGTTCTTTGAAAAAAATCAATAAAATTGATTAATTTCTAGCCAGACATCAAAAAGAAAAGAGAAAGGATCCAAATAAATAAAATCATAAATGAGAGAGGAGAAATAACAACCAACACCACAGAAATATAAACAATTATAAGAGAATATTATGAAAAACTATATGCCAACAAATTGGATAACCTGGAAGAGATGGATAAATTCCTACAAACATATAAATGACCAAAACTGAAACAGGAAGAAATAGAGAACTTTTTTTTTTTTGAACTTTTAACAGACCAATAACCAGCAAAGAAACTGAATCAATAATCAAAAAACTCCTCAAAAACAAAAGTCCAGAGTCAGATGGCTTCACAGATGAATTCCACCAAACATTTAAGAAGAGTTAATAACTATTCTTCTCAAACTATTCCAAAAAACAGAAAAGGAAGGAAAACCTCAAATTCATTCTGAGACCAGCATTACCCTGATACCAAAATCAGATAAAGACACCACTAAAAAAGAGAATTGCAGGCCAATATCCCTGATGAACATGGATGCAAAAATTCTCAATAAAATATTAGCAAACCAAATCCACCAATACATTAAAAAAATCATTCACTATGATCAAGTGGGATTTATTCCTGGATTGCAGGGGTGGCTCAATATTTGCAAATCAATCAACGTGATATACCACATTAATAAAAGAAAGGATAAGAACCATACGATCCCCTCATTAGATGTAGAAAAAGTATTTGACAGAGTACAACATCCATTCATGATAAAATCTCTCAACAAAGTAGGTTTAGAGGGAACGTACCTCAACATAATAAAGACCATATATGAAAAACCCACAGCTAACATCATCCACAATGGGGAAAAACTGAAAGCTTCTCCTCTATGGTCAGGAACAAGTCAAGGATGTCCACTCTCACCACTGTTACTGAACATTTTATATGCTTTTATGTGTCAGAATCATATTTAAATTTCTGTGCAAAGAAAATAGACTGAACTCAGTTAAGGGAAGAGAGTAAAGTAGGAGGAAGGATTCAGGGAAAAGAGCACACAATAACCAAAACTCTGGATGCTTTAATTACAAGCATTTTGAGCACAATGGAACTGAAACCATGAACTTAAGCCCAACTCTGTGTTACATAAACGAGGGGCAGGACCCAGTGAGTATAAGTAAAAGTGAAGCAAAGGGGGAGTGATGGTGGCTAAAAACTAGGAGAAACCTTCTCACCTCAATCAAATAGAGATTTTCTTCACCCTGACAATACAGCTCCTCAGAATGGAAACACTGCCTTAATTCACAATTTCAATAACACAGGAAGTCATTATACAAATTTTCCTATAGGGTCAATACCTCAGAGGTTGACTTCAAACTATAAAGCATTTTAAACTCCTTTTGCAGGCTTAAAGTGCTCTATACCTACATATGTTATGCCATATATACTTGACTACACAGGTACAATTTGTATATAATTCCATTCCCAAAAGGCATGGAAGAGGCAATGCATCTTATACTCAATTGCCACCAAAGAGCACAAAGATGAATGTTTAAGTCCAGACACTGACACATCCCCCTAAATTTTCAAAGCCTGGCTTGCGGTCTCAGCCCCCTGACTGCCATTCTCTGTAATGGAAGTCAGGTGGCAAAACCCTAATGCAAACTCTTTGGAAACCCAGAGGACAGTATAATGATGTTCTTTGTTTTTGCTATGGAAACATTTATATGGGACACAGGTTCAACTGTCCATGAAATGATGCACTAATCTCCAGAGTTCACAATGTAATTTGGAGTATATTTTCTTCTCCATGTGCATGCAATTGTGAAGGTAATTGCCACCCTGAAGGTAAAGAATGCTGAGTGTCCCCCACAAAACACACAGCTACATCCTGAACTATCTCAGAGCCAGATATTCCTTTCATGCATCCAAAGAAAAAGTCCAGGGAACTAGTTTGCATCTTCACTTTTTGTATGTGATCTTTCTGGAGAATACCTGCTCTTTTCTTGACAAGGTTTGTTGGTTTGCATAAGCTAGTTTGTCGTGAATAAACAATTCAATTTCTGGCCTGAAGAATATCATTGATTTAATATGATAAACCAAGAAAGAGTTCTCTTGCCTCTTAAATTTATACATTCTATATGGATGCCAGAGATATTGAAAATCTGAAAATTAAACCATCTTGAGAATAAAAGGGTGGACTTTAGATGTATTAGGGATTTATCGAATACAACATCAGCCCCACAACAGTTCTTAGATTAAACTGAGACAAGTCAAATGGCCCTACGTTACATTCAGGAAGTAAAAGCAGTATCTTAATTTGTGTAAATTATTTTTAGAAATTAAAATAATTTAATTTGGGGTAACATAATGGGTAAAAAAGGGGGGCTACCTATATTTTCAATGACTCCATCACATGATTACATTACTTAATTGTAAAAAAAAAACCCTCTAATAATTTTTTTTTTAATTATTGTATCTAGGGCGCCTGGGTGGCTCCGTTGGTTAAGCTACTGCCTTCGGCTCAGGTCATGATCCTGGAGTCCCTGGATCGAGTCCCACATCGGGCTCCCTGCTCGGCAGGGAGTCTGCTTCTCCCTCTGACCCTCCCCCCTCTCATGTGCTCTCTCTCATTCTCTCTCTCTCAAATAAATAAATAAAATCTTTAAAAAAAAATTATTGTATCTAATTACCATATGAGAAATCCACTAAAACTTAACTGTTTTATATAACCTTGCACTTAGGGACACATAGTATTATGTGTATTTCATGTTGTAAAGTATCACTCTTTTTCTCTTTTGAACTTGAGTG
This sequence comes from Neomonachus schauinslandi, assembly GCF_002201575.2. Taxonomy (NCBI): domain Eukaryota; kingdom Metazoa; phylum Chordata; class Mammalia; order Carnivora; family Phocidae; genus Neomonachus; species Neomonachus schauinslandi. The sequence goes on from NC_058411.1 coordinate 78,625,467, forward strand.
GGCCTTCCTCAAGGGATATAAAAGTAGTATAAGACATACTTCTCTTCCCTTATAGCATCTAGCACAGGAGCTCAATGAATGCTTGTACATGTATTGATTGATGGCCAGCATTCTGTTTTGTGACTCCTTTTAATATTTCAGATGCTGAAAGGTCATCATAACCATCATAAACATCATTTATCTGTTCATGACACTATTCTGGGTGCTACTTAAAATTTAGCAGTGAGTTCTAAAAGTATAAGAATAACTGAATGGACATTGACTGACATACTCATCAGGAAAGATGGCACATGAGGTTGAAGGATTTACCTAGACATTTTAAATTAAATTTATTGAATTTACATGTAACTCAGTACTTACCAAAAATAATTTGAAGCATTTTTATGGCAAAAGAATGATAAGATTATAATATACAAATAAGATATCTGAACAATGTAAGAAATGGTAAAATGATGAGAGAGTGGGAGTTTGGCTGTGAGTTTCTCTGTAGCCCTGGCAAGGAGAGAGCTACCCTAAGTCAGGCATTTTTTCAACCTCATTTTGACATTCTGGATTGAACAATATTATGATGTAGAGGGTTGTCCTGTGAATTGTTGGATGCTTCTAACCACTAGATGCCTGTGGTAGCTCCCTCCCTCCCCTCCTGTGACAGCCAAAATGTCTCCAGATATTGCCTCCCATTTGAGAATTACTACCCTGGGTGACTTAGCTTTCTCTGTAAGGATGGAAGAGTCACGACCCAGTTCTTTGGAGGCTGGGGTGTAAGGGAGCAATGTGACTATTTCCTGACAATAATTTCTAAAACAAATTTTAATAAAACATGAGTGATTTGATATTGAGACCTCACTATGAGCCAGCTTCTGAAATAAACACCATACACACATGACCTCAGTTACTCCTATGAGATCAGTAGTATTGTCATCCTCACTTTATAGCTAAATAAACAGGCTCAGAGAGATGAAGCAATTCACCCAAGGTTATACAGTAAGTGGCAGAGTTAGGATTCAAACTCAAGTAGTTGTCTGAGCTGAGAGCCACCATGCCAAGTTATCAATGACAGTCTTATAAAAAGGTGAAGCAATGTCTCATTGCTGATTTTTGCCTAGCTTTCCCATAAAAGTAGAGGACATGAAATTAAAGCACAAACTAGGAAAAGCAATTAACAACTTTTCCAGAGGCTATCTGAAGCATCCATGGTCTGCAGACGTGGCTGAGTAACAGCTGTCCATATTGTATACTGGTCACAATTGCTGATGATGCTGAGTCAGAGTTAACAGCAAGGTTTCTACATGAACCTTCACATGATGTACTTATTTAATTGTCAAAATCTGAGTAGTGATGGGACTTCTTATTTGAAATATGCTGGCGCTTAATTTTCCTTTCTTCCTAGAGTTCACTAGGATGTTGTATCAGACAGTGGAATAAGAGGGAAGCTGGAAAAGACTCAGAATTATACTAGTTCAGGCTAGAAGGTAGTACTGAAACCTACAGCTGAGTCACTTTGAACAGCTAGTTAACCTCTTCAATACTTATTTGAAAATGGGTGTATGAGTATTATACATAACACATATATAATATAAATGTACAGTACTTATTTACTTGTAGGAATTTTATGAGAAATACACACTTAGGTAATTATAAAATATTTATTAAAATGTTAAGTTGTGAAAATGCTTACAACAATACTAACATTCTTTTTTATAAATGTTACTTGCTATATTTGCTCTGGGAAACTTTTGGAACTTAATATAAGGAGACAGAAGCATTGGTAATACTGGAGAATTCCAGTGCCATATTTTCCCCCAAGAAAACATATTCTGAGTTTTGTTGACTTACTAAATATCATTCCTGGTAACAAATTTCCCTTGGCACTACTTTATCAGAATATGGACTCTTCCCCTCCCCTACAGGCCCACAAGATGCACTTTCTTTTTGTTTTTAATTATCAGGCTCTTGAACAGAACCAAATTATTACTCAATGAGTAGAAAGATTTATGCTGTCTTGCAGAATACCAAATACATGTCTAATTTTTGACTGACTGGTAATTAGTTCCCTTCTTTAGCAATTTTTTTGTAAGTTAGTGGATTATGAAATCCATCCAAAGGGTCTTACTAGGCCATCAGTTCTAAACTGAGTCAAGCATAAACTTATATATTTTGGAGCATATTTTTAAAATACTTACTTCTAATGTTACAGAGGTTAAGTATCTAACCCAACTCAGCAAGTATTCTTTAGTACCTATATAAGCAATGTAGGAAATATAAGATATACATAAAACTCAGTTTAGCTCAACAAGCTTACAATTGTTTGTGTGGACAAGATACATGTGACAGGCTTGGGACATGCCATAGGAATTCAGAGAAAGGGGAGCAAGAATAAGCTGGAAACATTGTGAGAGGTAGAGTTGGTAATACATACCCCTTTTTAAAATTTTTAAGCAATACACATACACACACAATTATGCAATATTTATACCACATACACATAACACATGCACACTCAATTTGTATATATTTTTGTTCTTTGTTTCACAAAAAAGGAAATTATTTTATAAATTTATTTTTCATGGGTATACTTTTATACCAGTGTATGTAGATCTTTTTCATCATTTAAAAATGTAAATAGTATTACATAATATGGACATGCCATAATTTAAATATTCTCAAACTGATGGCCACTTAAGTGGGTTTTTAAATTTCTCCTCCTATGAAGAAGGCTGCAAAGAACATTCTTGCTTTCCTATGCAAGCAATTCTGTAGGACACAGTTCTAAAGTGGAATCCCAGGGTCAAATTGTATGCATATTTAAAAAGCATTACTGTATTTACCAAATTCATCTCTGGTAAGCTGCCCTTATTTACAGTCCTATGGAGATGGAGCTCTTTCCCCCATACTTGCATTATATTGGTCTTTTTTACTTTTTTTGCCAATCTAATAGGTGAAAAATAGTATCTATTCTTTAAAGAATGAGGTTTTTAAACTTTGAATGACAGGTAAGAAACTAAAGCCAGAAAAATTCCTTTAGGAAACTAATATTCAAAGTTAATCAAGATAGTGAGGAGTTAGACTATTTTGAAGCAGAGCGTTCAAAATAGACTTGATACATGTTAGGAATAAGTGTGTGAGAGAATGACATGCCCATGAAAATAAAGCAAAAACTCGCCAGTATTTTAACAGAAAAGCACTCTTAAAAATTAATCTCCCTGAAAAAGGGATTCATAGGTCTTTCGCCTAATTTTGTCCTTTTCCTTAGGGTTTTTCCTATTATGATTCCTGCTTTTACCATCATACTTTTTCTCTAGAGAGATACTTTGTATTTTTGGCTCAAAGATATACCCAAGTAGAATTATTATCTGTTGGTCAAGTTAGGAAGGGATAGGAACAATCCATTTGAGAGGAAATGCAGATCTGAGATCTAAGTTAGGGGAGTAGCAGTGGGTATGAAGAGGAGCGGAGGGATACTAGAAGGCTCTGAGGCCTGAAGACGTGTAATAAAAATGACTTGTTGGCTATTGAGCATGCTAGGAATGTCTTAGCGAAGGCTGCTAGATGAAGTGGCCAAAACAGTCTTATTGAGATAAAATATATAATAGGAAGAGGATGTCTTTAAAGGAAGATAATTCAATTTGAGGCGTGTTTGATTTGAGATGCTGCTTGTTCTGGAACATTCACAAGGTGATATTTTGGAAATTCTGGTCTACATTGCAGGAAATCAGTCATATTGAGGTACTGTCTGAAGTTATTTACCTGAATGTAGACATCAAGAGCAAGAGAACATGACTAAGGGCAAAGCATTTGGAAATGTCTCCCATTAATGGGTAGGAAGAGAAGGAAGATCGTAGAGAGAAAGATCATCAGGTGAAGGGAGTCCCAAGGAGAACTGGGAAGATGAATTCTTTTTTTTTTTTCAGGTTTACTGAGATAAAATTGATAACTAAAAATTATTTATTTTTAAGGTGTATAACTTAATGTTTTTTAATTGAAATATAGTTGACATACAATATTATATTAAGTGTACAGCATAGTGATTCAACAATATATACATCATGAAATGCTCATCATGGTACAATGCTTAATATTTTGATACATGTATACCTTTTGAAATGATTACTATAATCAAGCTAATTAATATATTCATCATCTTACATAGTATTTTGTTCTTTCTTTCTTTTGTGTGTTTGTTTGTATGTGTGTGGTGAATCTTTACATTCTCACCAGCAAGGTATGAGGGCTCCAATTTGTCCACATCCCTGCTTACACTTGTTATTATCTATATTTTTATTATAGTTGTCTTAGTGGGTGTGAAGTATTATCTCATTGTAGTTTTGACTTGCTAGTTTTTTCCTTTGTAGAAATGCCAATTCAAATTGCCTATTAGGGGTGCCTGGGTGGCTCAGTTGGTTAAGCATCTGCCCCTTGGTTTTGGCTCAGGTCATGATCGCGGGGTTGTGAGATCGAGTCCCACCTCATGTTCCACACTAAGTGTGAAGTCCGCTTGGGACTCTCTTTCCCTCTCCCTCTGCCCCTCCCCCCTGCTCCCACACTCTCTCTCTCAAATAAATAAATCTTTTAAATAAATTGCCTATTAAAATTCTTTGTCTACTTCTAAATTGGATTATTTATCTTTTTATTCTTGAGTTGTAAGTATTCTTTATATATTCTATATATAAGTTCCTTATTGGATATATGATTTGCAAATATGTTCTCCCATCCTATGGATTGTGTTTTCACTTTCTTGATGATGTTTTTTTGAAAAACAAAAGTTTTTAAATTTAGTTAGCCTGGTGATGGATATTAAAGAGGGCACGTACTGAATGGAGCACTGGGTGTTATATGCAAACAATGACTCATGGAACACTACATCAAAAGTTAATGATGTATGGTGATTAACATAATAAAAAAAAGAAGAAAAAAGTTTTTAATTTTATAAAGTCCATTTTATCTATTTTTCTTTTTTTTCTTGTTTCTTCTTTGTTTGTTTTCATATCTAAGAAGCTGTTGCCTACCCTAAAATTGTGAAGACTGACTCCATTATTTTCTTCATAGGGTTTTATAGTTTTAGCTCTTATATTTAGATCTATGATCTATTTTAAGTTAATTTCTGAGTATGGTCTAAGTAAGCAGTCCAACTTCATTCTTTTGTCTATGGATATTCAATTGTCCCAGCACCATTTGTTGAAAAGACTATTTTTTCCCCATAAAATTGTCTTGGCTCCTAATTAGTTTTTGATATTCTATGTATTTTTCCAATCTATTTGTCTGTTTTGTTATGGTGTCATTTCTGAATAGAAACTTAATATTTATGTAATCAAAACCATTAATACTCTACTTTATCATATTAGTTTCCTTAAAAGAAGTTCTTCCCATCTCTGAGGTTACAAAAATATGTTTCTATAATTTATAGCTCTATAATTTTATTTTTTACATTAGGTCTTCATTCTATCTGAAATATGCTTTATGGGTGGTATAAATCGTATATACATCATTATTTTCTCCATATGGTAAGGCAGTTATGAAACAATCCATTCTTTTATCACTGGGAGATATGACCTCTCTTATTCAAGTTTCTAATCAAAAGCTGGGTAAACTTAGAAAGTTGTGCCAAACTCAAATAATAGAGCACATAGATTTTTCAGGACAAGACAGATAAACAAACTCTTACAATGGTGTTCAACTGAGAAAGTTTTCTTGTAAAGGGTGCTTAACTAAGAGAAATAGTTTAGATCAAAGTCAGTTTGGACATTGGTGTTCTTGTTCCTGAATTACCAAGCAATACTATAATGATTGAAGTAATAATTTACCCAATTTTATTGAAGGTATCCCTCAAAGCCCATAGTTCATGACCTTTAAAGGAGCATAGAATAGTCCCAGGTCTTCTTATTATGTTTTCTTTTGCCACAAATTTCCACTGCTATGCACTAGACAGGCCACACTGATGTTATGCCACACACCGAGCAAGATAATTATAATCCAGAGAGGGAACTTAAAAGTACATCCATGTGTCTTTAATGTATTCTCTGAAGCCATTATAGTCTATCTTATTAAGTAACTAAAAATTTTAAGATAACATATTATGGTCTATTAGATGATGTCTTAGATCTGGCTTAATCTTCTGGACACTATTGATAATTCTTCAAAATAAAAACTGTAAAAAAATGCAACCCTGAAATCCTTAAAATTTAGCAATAAGAAATACTTTCAAATGACAACTGATTTTGATAGCAAAATATTTCTTGTATCTACATGTAATTGTTGCAAGTATAAATGAAATAGCATCTTTACACAACTGAGTTAAAAGGGAGACAGAATTAAATTGCTTAGGCTGCTAAATTTACCACACAAGAAAAACTTTCCATAAATGTGTAAAAAGTAGGGCCACAAGTAGATTTTGCTTAAGAAAAAATGTGCTAGCTCCCTAATCTCCCAGTTTAATGACTCTAATGTGAACTCTAACATAAAACTTTTTATTAAGATAACAAAACAGCCAGCATGTTTCAACTTTTATAGGCTTATTCATATGAATTTTTCCCTTCAAGAATCCAAAATTGTGTAAGACTTTCCAATATATGGAACATCACTTATATTTTTTCTCTTTGTAGCTCTCAGTTCCTTTAGGAGTAAGTGTGTAGTTTCATTTGCTATTTTTGACTGACATAGTTTTTAATACTGAAGAGTCAGACCAATGAGAATATGCTCTAGGAGATTTAAGTGGATGATGATGTATTTATGAATGAAATGAATTCTATGAATCTTACAAATTGATAGGAAAAGGGTAGATGGATGGGCTTTGGCTTATAAACTCAAACAATATGTATAAAATAAAGGAGTCTTCATAATGAGCCATCATGAACAATTCCCAAATGTACATATCTCAATGTTATCTATGGCCAAAGGGCCAAAATACTTTGCCTCTCTATAAGAAACTCTTTAAAGACAAAAATAAAAACTTTTGTTATAGCCATATATTTTTATCACCTTGAATTTGGTGTGAGTTTAAGGTGAATCAAGAAGAAATAATTAATATTAGGAAAAAAGATTAAAATAAATGATGGATATGAGTGCAAAGAATATTAGGAGTCTTCATCTTAAAAAGCAAAAGTTAACTATCATCCTGATTGAACTCTATAAAGTGTGAATATTATTAGTAAGGGTCATGGACATATTTGCCAAATTTCATATTATTAGAATTAAGAACGCTTCTTGGAGCTTGAGTCAGAAAAATTTAAGACAAGGTTCAGAAGGACTACTTACACAGCAGCAATAAAGATATGACACTCAATACTCCAAGGATCCATACGGTTAGTTACTAGAAAATAATTAAACAAAGTTTAAAGATGTTAGAAAATATGCCAGTGAGAGTAAAGTAATCTAGCTGTTTGGCCAGCATGACTTTCTTAGCCCCTTTTCCATTCTGCATAAAGTTGGCATTTATGTGTGATGCTAACAGAAAGAGCCTCAGACATAAAGTACTTGGTAAGTAAATGACTCCTGTACTCTCCTTCAAACACTACTCCAAGAGACATTTCAAATGACCGAGGGATATTTCAAAGTGCAAAACTCAGTAATGGGAAAACTGCACTGTTCAAAAGAGAAAAAAAGTCAATGAATATTAAAATGATGAAAGAATAGAATTTAGGCTAATTATCTCATAAGATGATTATAAAACGGAATGAAAGTCCTAATTATTACTTTAAGGAGAAGAAGTATAAGGTAAACAGATAATAACGAACGACATAAAATAAATCCTGGATAATGCCAAAAATCACCACAGAATGAGAAGGTGGGAGGAAAAAACCAGATTATATCGATATTGTTAATGCCTTTAGTGGTCAAGAGAGAGAGCTAATGATACTGCTCAACTCTTTAAATTAACAATTAGAACAAAATAGCTTAAAATGTGGCTTAGAAAATCAAAAGATTTGGAGGATAAAAATGAATGAAAACACAATTCATATGGTGCACAATAAAAAATGAAAGAAGCATTTTTATAACATCAGAAAAAGTTATGACAAAAATAAGGTAAATATAGAGTTATTGCAGTAAAATAAATAGGTTAAAAGCTATCTCAAAAAGTTCAACTATGTGTGTCCTGTAAGAGGTTTCCTTTAAACAAAATGACTAAAGAAACTAACAAAAAGGAAGCAGTGGTTGTAATATCAAAAAAGTGAAATTCAAGACAGGAAATAATGGGAAAGACAGTCAATATTTAATGATAAAGGGTGATATGCATAATGTATGTGAATTATTATGTACAAAATAAATGTATTAATAATTTTTAGAAATATGTAAGATTGACCGGAGCATAAGAGCTCTGGAGAATTTTCAAAAGTTGATTATGACTAACTATAAGAAAGCCTTCATTAAATTCCCCACAGCAGAAAATTTAGAAGGAATGTTTCTGTAGCAAAGCAATATAACTACACAGTGTAATCTTAAAACATCACATTAAAATCAGTTAAAAATTTAAAAACAAAAGCACTTTACTAAATAATTCTACTATCAAAGAGGAAAAGAGGAATAACTATAATTATGGAATATTGGAAAATCACAGCAAGACTACAAATTAGAAATACTTATGATATATAGTTAAAGCTGTACTCAGAGTCAAATTCATAGCTTCACATGTCTTAATTTTTCCAGTTTTATTAAGATATGATGAACAAATAAAAATTGTACATATTTAAGTATACAACATGGTGTTTTGATATAAGTATACCTTGTGTAATGATTACCACATTTAAGCTAATTAATATATCCATCATCTCACAACATGCTTTTTTATCACTTTGTTTTTACTTTCACCATGATAAGTGTATTCTTTAATCTGCATCCCCTATCTCACCCATCCCCCACCCACCTCCCCTCTGGTAACCATCAGTTTGTTCTCTATAGTTAAGAGTCTGTTTCGGGCGCCTGGGTGGCTCAGTTGGTTAAGCGACTGCCTTCGGCTGAGGTCATGATCCTGGAGTCCCAGGATCGAGTCCCGCATCGGGCTCCCTGCTCAGCAGGGAGTCTGCTTCTCCCTCTGACCCTCCCCCCTCATGCTCTCTCTCTCAAATAAATAAATAAAATCTTTAAAAAAAAAAAGAGTCTGTTTCTTGGTTTGTCTCTCTCTTCCTCTCTCTTTTTATTTGTTTGTTTTGTTTCTTAGATACCACACATGAGTAAGATCATATAGTATATTTGTCTTTCTCTGACTCACTTATTTCACTTAGCATTGTACTCTGTAGCTGTATCCATGTCATTGCAAATGGCAAGTTTTCATTCTTTTTTAAGGCCGAATAATATTCCATCACATATATATAAATATATCACGTCTTTATCCATTCATCAGTCGATGGACATTTGGGCTCTTTCCATGATTTGGCTATTGTTGATAATTCTGCTATAAACATCTGGGTGCATGTATCCCTCTGAATTAATGTTTTTATACTTGGGCATAAATACCCACTAGTGCAATCCTGGATCATAGGGTAATTCTATTTTTAATTTTTTGAGGAATCTCCATACTATTTTCCACAGTGGCTACACTAGTTTGCATTCCCACTAACAGTGCAAGAGGGTTCCTTTTTCTGCACATTCTCACCAACACCTGTGGTTTCTTGTGTTGTTGATTTTAGCCATTCTGACAGGTGAGGTGATATTTCATTGTAGTTTTGATTTGCATTTCCCTGATGATGAGTGATGCTGAGCATCTTTTCATGTGTCTGTTGGCCATCTGCATGTCTTCTTTAGAGAAATGTCTATTCTTCTGTGTATTTTTTATATTGAGTTGTATCAGTATGTTTTCCTTATTAAGTGAGAAAAGGTAAAAATTGAGCAAATTTTGCAATTCAAGATGTTTGAAAAATATAAATAAAGTAAAACTAAGGAAACTGAGGTAAGAGCCATGTAAAGATAAAAACAAATGTAATGCCTTAGAAAACAATAAAAATACTTACACTGAGAGGTGATTTTTCTGAATGAAATAATTTAATTGGACAAACCTCTAGAACAATGTTTATTTGAGTGATACTTTGAAAAAATAGTTACTCATAAAATAAGTTTTGCAAATGCTATATCTAGATTTACAATGTAAATCAACATATTAAAGAAACCTGGTAGTTAAAACCTTCTCTAACTTGTTTAATTCTCCATTTCACCCCTTTCTGACCATAGATCTTTTCCCAATTTTTTTTACGTCGGACTTACTAATATTCCACGGAACCTACTTTGGGAAGTAATTCTTTGTATAACATAACCAAGTAGGAGGGGGAAACATATAAATAAAGATTTGAAATAAAAAAATATAGCTTTTGCTGAAATTTAAAAAATAAAATGTTATTCTTTGAAATACTATGTATGAGTCTCAAAACCTGCTGCACGTATAGTTGAAAATCATGATGAAATGAGCTATTTAAAGATAGCAAAGAGTATTCAAACTGATTAATGGAAAAAGTCTTGTGAAGTTGCCAGTCATCACGGAAGAAAATGAACATATGTTGAGAAAATATTAACTCCAATATAAGCACAAGTCCAGTTTCACAAGTGAGTTCATTTAAACTGTCAAGGAACAGATATTCCTATGCCAAATAAAATATTCCCCACAATAGACAAAGTGAAACAAATGGAAAAAAATAGTGTCAATTTATTTTTTTTATTTCATATTTTATTTTTTTATTATATTATGTTAATCACCATACATTACATTATTAGTTTTTGATGTAGTGTTCCATGATTCATTGTTTGTGTATAACACCCAGTGCTCCATTCAATATGTGCCCTCTTTAATACCCATCACCAGGCTAGCCCACCCCTCCACGTGGCCCTCTTCCCTCTAGAATAAATACTGTGAAGATGTCAATGCTACTTAGAGCAATCTACACATTTAAAGCAATCCCTATCAAAATACCATTAACTTTTTTCAAAGAAATGGAACAAATAATCCTAAAATTTGTATGGAACCAGAAAAGACCCCGAATAGCCAGAGGAATGTTGAAAAAGAAAAGCAAAGCTGGTGGCATCACAATTCCGGACTTCAAGCTCTATTACAAAGCTGTCATCATCAAGATGGTATGGTACTGGCACAAAAACAGACACATGGATCAATGGAACAGAATAGAGAGCCCAGAAATGGACCCTCAACTCTATGGTCAACTAATCTTCAACAAAGCAGGAAAGAATCTCCAATGGAAAAAAGTCTCTTCAACAAATGGTGTTGGAAAAATTGGACAGCCACATGCAGAAGAATGAAACTGGACCATTTCCTTACACCACACACAAAAATAGACTCAAAATGGTTGAAAGACCTAAATGTGAGACAGGAGTCCATCAAAATCCTAGAGGAGAACACAGGCAGTAACCTCTTCAAACTCAGCCACAGCAACTTCTTCCTAGAAACATTGCCAAAGGCAAGGGAAGCAAGGACAAAAATGAACCATTGGGACTTCATCAAGATAAAAAGCTTTTGCACAGCAAAATAAAGTCAACAAAACCAAAACACAAACGACAGAATGGGAGAAGATATTTGCAAATGACAGATCAGATAAAGGGTTAGTATCCAAAATCTATAAAGAACTCATCAAACTCAACACCCAAAGAACAAATGATCCAATCAAGAAATGGGCAGAAGACATGAACAGACATTTTTCCAAAGAAGACATCCAAATGGCCAACAGACACATGAAAAAGTGCTCCACATCGCTCGGCATCAGGGAAATCCAAATCAAAATCTCAATGAGATACCACCTCACACCAGTCAGAATGGCTAAAATTAACAAGTCAGGAAATGACAGATGTTGGCGGGGATGCAGAGAAAGGGGAACCCTCCTACACTGTTGGTGGGAATGCAAGCTGGTACAGCCACTCCGGAAGATGGTATGGAGGTTCCTTAAAGAGTTGAAAATAGAGATACCATATGACCCAGCAATTGCACTACTAGGTATTTACCCCAAAGATACAAATGTAGGGATCCAAAGGGGTAGGTGCACCCCAATGTTTATAGCAGCAGTGTCCACAATAGCCAAACTGTGGAAAGAGCCAAGATGTCCATCAACAGATGAATGGATAAGGAAGATGTGGTATAGATATACAATGGAATATCATGCAGCCATCAAAAGGAATGAAATCTTGCCATTTGCAACGATGTGGATGGAACTGGAGGGTATTATGCTGAGCGAAATAAGTCAATCAGATAAAGACATGTATCATATGACCTCACTGATATGAGGAATTCTTAATCTCAGGAAACAAACTGAGGGTTGCTGGAGTGGTGGGGGGTGGGAGGTATGGGGTGGCTGGGTGATAGACACTGGGGAGGGTGTGTGCTATGGTGAGCGCTGTGAATTGTGTAAGACCGATGAATCACAGACCTGTACCTCTGAAACAAATAATACATTATATGTTAAAAAAAAGATAGTAGGAGGGGAGACGAATCAATTTATTTTTTTTAAACTAATTTAACCCTGATAATGAAGTCTGAAAAAATATTCTAGACCAGCCACACTCACATGAATATGGATTCAGAAATTTAAATTACAATAGCATATTTCAAAAGAACACACTACTTATGGGATATTAATAACAGTTCCACGAAAGAATTTTCAGTTCATAAAAGATGGAAACACTAGATTAGAGAATATCTTATAGTAATGTAAAATTATTGGTAATTGATAATTTTAAAATGCCAAAATTCACTGTGAACCTTAAAGTGCGGAATGTAGTTTGCATTGTTTATAAATCTACTTAACTGTGCAATTTTTCTGGATAGACACACTGTAGGACCAATGATTGATGAAATACCAGTTTTGGAGATGCTGCTCTAGAGGCATTACCATTTATGACAGAACTGAGACAAGAATACCCATAAACACCACTTACAAAAATATATTTTAGGATGCCTGGGTGGAGCAGTCGGTTAGGCAACCAATTCTTGGTTTCAGCTCAGGTCGTGATCTCAGGGTTGTGAGATCAAATCCTGCCTTATGCTCTATGCTTAGGACTCTCTCTCCCTCTCCCTCTATCCCTCCCCCGCCTCTCTCTCTCTCTCAAATAAATAAATAAATAAATCTTTAAGGAAATATATATTAGCTTAATAAATGCAAGAAAAAAAGGGGAAAAAAGTATAACTATTGCAGAGACTCACATCTTCCTGATTCTCAAGTGTATGTTCATAAACACTGTGCTTAACCACCAATATAGTGAAGAATCAGAGCTTTTCCTTCATCATAATCATCATTGTCATCACCAAAATATAATGCACAACACTATCACTTCCTAGGAAACAAGTGAATGAGCTGGGGAACTATTAGGAATAGTAAGAGAGTTCAGTAAATGGTACAATTATAAAATGAACAGAAATAATAGATTTTCTACATATCATAAGTAACCAATTAAAATATAAGAAAAAATCCCATTCATGATAGAACAAAAAATAAAACAACCTAGAATAAAGTTAATAGTATTGAGAAACTATGAATAAGACTTCAAATTTTCAATAAAGAATATAAAAAAGTTGAATAAATCCACAATGAGATTGAAAATTGTATAGATGTCAATTTATCCCAAATTAATATATACATTTAATGCTCCCCCAGTGTCACACTGGAATTAATTTTCAAGTACACAAAGAAGAGTTTTAAACTGAATGTGAACAAATAACACAGTACCAGAAGTCCTAGCCAGAACTATTAGATAAGAAAAAGAAATTAAAGGCATCCAAATCAGAAAGGATAAAGTAAAACTGCCTCTATTTGCAGATGATATATTATATATAGAAAACCCTCAAGACTCCACAAAAAAACCCTGTTAATGATATGAGGAATTCATAATCTCAGGAAACAAACTGAGGGTTGCTGGAGTGGTGGGGGGGTGGGAGGGATGGGGTGACTGGGTGATAGACACTGGGGAGGGTACGTGCTATGGAGAGCACTGTGAATTGTGCAAGACTGTTGAATCACAGATCTGTACCTCTGAAACAAATAATGCAATATATGTTAAGAGAAAAAAAAGAAGAAGATAGCAGGAGGGGAACAATGAAGGGGGGGAATCGGAGTGGGAGACGAACCATGAGAGACGATGGACTCTGAAAAACAAACTGAGGGTTCTAGAGGGGAGGGGGGTGGGAGGATGGGTTAGCCTGGTGATGGGTATTAAAGAGGGCACGCTCTGCATGGAGCACTGGGTGTTATACACAAACAATGAATCATGGAACACTACATCAAAAACTAATGATGTAATGTATGGTGATTAACATAACAATAAAAAATTAAAAAAAAAAGAAAAAAGAAAACCCTGTTAAAACTAACAAATGAATTCCATAAAATTGTATGATACAAAATCAATATACAAAAATCAGTTGCATTTCCAGATACCAGCAAAGACCTATCAGAAGCAGAAATCTTTAAAAATCCCACTTACAATTGCATCAAAAAGAATAAAATACTTAGGAATAAATTTAACAAGGAGGTGAATGATTTGTACACTGAAAAATGTAAGACATTGATGAATGAAACTGAAGAAGACACAAATAAATGAAAATATATTCTGTGTTCATGGATTGGAAGAATTAATATTTTTTAAATGTCTGTACTATCCAAAGTGATCTACTGATTCAATGCAATACCTATCAAAATTCCAGTAGCATTTTTCACAGAAATAGAAAAAACAATCTTAAAATTTGTGTGGAATCACAAAAGATCACAATTAGCTAAAGCAATCATTTTTATTTAAGATTTTGTTTATTTATTTTAGAGAGAGAGCGAGTACAAGTGTGAGTTCGGGGAGGGGCAGAGGGAGAAGGGGAGAGAGACAATCTCGAGCAGACTTCATGCTGAGTGCGGAGCCCAATGCGGGGCTCCATCCCACAACCCTGAGATCATGACCTGAGCTGAAATCAAGAGTCAGGCACTTAACTGACTGAGCCACCCAGGTGCTCCTTGCCAAAGCAAATCTTGAGAAAGAAGAATAAAGCTGGAAGCATTTCAAACTATATTACAAACCTGAAGAAATTAAATAGAATGACAGATCAATGGAACAGAATCGAGAGCCCAGAATAAACCCTTGCATGTATGGTCAATTACTCTAAGAGAAAAGAACCAAGAATGTATGATGGGAACAGCATAGTCTCTTCAATAAATGGTATTGGGAAAACTGGACAGTCTCATGCAAAAGAATGAAACATGACACCTATTTTATACCTTACACAAAAATGAACTCAAAATGGATTAAAAATTTGAATGTAAGACCTGAAACCATAAAACTCCTAGAAGAAAACATAGGGCTTAAGCTTCTTGACATTGGTCTTAGCAATAATTTTTTGGATTTGACATCAAAAGCACAGGCCACAAATACAAAAATAAACAAATGTGACTACATCAAACTGAAGAGCCTCAGCACAGCAAAGGACACCATCCATGAAATGAGAAGGTAACCTACAGAATGGGAGAAAATATTTGCAAGTCACATAGCTGATAAGGATTAATATGCAAAATATATAAGAAACTCATACAACTCAACAACAAAAACAAAAAACCAAAACAAAACTCCAACCAAACAAAAAACCCAAATAACCTAATTTAAAAATGGGCAAAGGACCTCAATAGACATTTTTCCAAAGAAAACATACAAATAGCTAACAGGTACATGAAAAGATGCTCAACATCACTAACCATTAGGAAAATGCAAATCAAAACTACAAGGAGATATCACCTCAGATCTGTTATCAAAAAAGGCAAGAGTTAATTACTCATGAGGATGTGGAGAAAAGGAACCACAAATGTCTGAATTTTAAAAAAGCAGAATAAACACCTGTCCAATAAGAAAAACAAACTGCTAATTAACTTGCTTAAAGCAATTCAAAATTACATATAAAAAAGTGAAAGTTAAAACTAAAATGTACCATCCACCTTCCTCTTTCAAATTGACAGTTGAGAATGACACTTTTTAAAAAAGATTTATTTATTTTAGAGAGAGAGAGTGTGCGAGTGAGAGAGCATGTGGGTGTGTGTGAGTTGGGGAAGGGGCAGAGGGACAGAATCTCCAAGCAGACTCCCCGCTGAGCGTGGAACCACCCCCATGATGGGCTGGATCTCAGGACCCATGAGATCATGATCTGAGCCAAAACCAAGAGTCAGACACTTAACCAACTGAGCCACCCAGGTGCCCCAACCCTTGTACACCATTGATCAGAATGTAAACTGATATAACAACTATAGAAAACAATATAGAGTTTCCTCAAAAAAATTCCAAATAGAACTACCATATGATCCAGCAATCCCACTTTTAGGTATATATCCAAAGGAAACAAACCATTATCTTGAAGAGATATCTGCACCCCCATGTTCATTGCAGCATTATTGACAATAGACAAAGTATGGAAACAACCTAAGGGTCCATGGATGGCTGAATGGATATATAGAGAATGTGGTATGTGTATACAGTGGAATATCCTTCAACTTAAACAAGAAAGGAATCCTATCATTTGTGTCAAAATACATGAACCTGGAGGGCATTGTGCTAAGTGAAATAAGTCAAAGACAAATATTACATGGTATCATTTATATATGGTGCCAGGGGCTAGGAAGTGGGGTAAATAGGAATAGGGACTGGTGGTTCAAGGGTACAGACTTTCAATTATACAATGAATGAGATCTGAAGATCTGATGTATAACATGGTGACTATAATTGATAACACTGTTTTGTATAGCTGATCTGCTATACTTAAATGTTCTCACAAAAAGAGGTAAATAGGTGAGGTGATGGCTGTATATTAATTAACTTGATGGGGGAGAATCCTTTCATCATGTTGTATACTTTACATATCTTACAACTTTATTTGTCAATTATACCTTAATAAAGCTGAAAAAAAGAAAACATACAAATGGCAAATAGGCATATGAAGAGATGATCAACATCACTGATCATTAAAGAAATGCTAATTAAAGCAATGTGATACCACTACACATCTATTAGAATGGTTAAAATCCAACAGAATGAAACACAACAAAACAAAAGCAATGTGACAACACCCATTGCTGGTAAACAGGTGGAGCAAGAGGAACTTACTCATCGCTAGTGAACATGCAAAATGGCACAGTCCCTTTGGAAGGCAGTTCAGCTGTTTATAATGAAGCTAAACACAGTCTTACTATATGACTCAAGAGTCACGCTCCCAGGTATTTACTCAGTTGATGTGCAAACTTATATTCACACGAAAACCTGCACATGAAAGTTTATAGCAGCTTTATTCATAAATGCTCCAAACCAGAAGCAACTGAGATGGCGTTTTAATAGATAGGTTGGGTAAGCAAAGTGTGGTACATCCATACAATGGGATACTATTCGGTGATAAAAAGGTATGCACTATCAAGCCCCACAAAAACACTTACGAATCTTAAATGCTAAGTGAAAGAAGCCAATCTGAAAATCTAAATACTGTTGGATTCTATTTATATGACATTCTCGAGACAAAACTGTAGAGAGAGTAATCTAATCAGTGGTTGCACAAGGTTTAGAGAAGGGGGAATATTGAATAGGTAAAGTACAGATTTCTTTTTAGGGTGGTGAAATTATTTTGTATGATATTGTAATGGTGGATACATAACTAGGCATTTGTTGAGGCTCATAGAACTTTATGGTACAGAGTGAACTTTATAGTTCAAAGTATGCAAATTAAAAAGAAATTGTTTAAGACATCAGAAGATCCCAGAACAAAATGTAGAATGTAATAAAAGAATCTAACTTTGGGGTGCCTGGGTGGCTCAGTGAGGTAAGCGTCTACCTTGGCTCAGGTCATGATCCCGGGGTCCTGGGACAAAGCCCTGCTTGGTCAGGCACCCTCCTCAGTGGGGAGCCTGCTTCTTCCTCTCCCTCTGCCCTGCCCCCCTGCTCAAGCTGTCTCTCTCTCTGTCTCAAATAAATAAATAAAATCTTAAAAAAAAAAAAAAGAATCTGCATCACAAATGTATGGAATAATCTCACTGACAGGAAAAGGTACTGATTTGTATCTATAACTTATAACAGATCTTGAGTTAATGAAGTTTTATTATGATTAACAAGCTTTCACTGATCAATAATAAAACACAAATGTCTGAATTTTAAAAAAGCAGAATAAACACCTGTCCAATAAGAAAAACAAACTGCTAATTAACTTGCTTAAAGCAATTCAAAATTACATATAAAAAAGTGAAAGTTAAAACTAAAATGTACCATCCACCTTCCTCTTTCAAATTGACAGTGAGAATGTCCAGTACTCCAACTGAACGCCCACCTTGAAACAGATTTGTAACTGTTTTGTTCTCTATTGTTACTCCAACTAGGACCAAGTAATTCAGTACACTTAAAAGAGGGTAATTTATCTTAAATTGTTGCTTAGTGTCAGTCAGAAAGGTAATGCTATCCATAGCATGCAGAAAGGTGTTGAGAAGCAAATGCAAAGCTAACCTCTTTCCTGTCTCTGTTAAATTATGTACAATGTAGATCGACTTCTTTATTTGGATGGTTCTGAATATTCAGAAAATCAGACACACCCATATTTAAATACAAGTTCTAAATCACATCTCCCAAACAAATATAATAATGTTTATGATTTCTTGTTCATTTTTTCCTCTGTAAGTCTCCACCAGGATAAATAATCCTGAGTAGAACTAACATATCTTTTTAACTAGGTTGAAGTTGTAAAATGACTTTAAATGTATTTTCATTTTTTTTCTTAGAAGAAAGAAAAAGATGATGACCTTTTAGTCAAAGATATAAAAGTGCAATGATCTGAGAGAAGACTAGGATAGATTTTTCTCATTAATATTAACAGAAAAGAAAAAAAAAAACTATCAGTATAATGACACATTACACTCTGAACTGGGCTTCTCAGGGGCATGACTAATTGTCCTTCAGGGCAATAAAAATAAGAGTAGAGAAAATTCAAAGAGGAGGAATGTTTTGGAAGTAAAACAAAACAAAACAAGACACAACACCATGCAGATCTATCTAAATTGGTCCTGTGGGAAAGGAGAATCTGGAAGAAACTCTTAAATAATTATCATTATTTACCCACCTGATTCAATAACACTTAGACAAAGAACCAGATTTTTGTCATTGGCATGCTTACATATTTATTAGCTCTTAGAAATAAAATGTTACTCTATTTGCTCTCAAGTGCTATAATTTCTATCCTGTTTACCACTTTATTCTATTATATTCTATGATACTCACCTGCCATCTTACTCCATGTAAATCAATCGTGGATATGGACCCTGGGTAATATTGAATTCCCTGGGATATCTTAGTCTGGGGAAGTAACTTGCAAATATTTGTGAAATCAAGAGGAAAACTGGGGAATCCACCTATGTTTTAAATCAGATTAAACACACTTTTATTGGATTGCTGCTTATTATAGTTTTAAAAATTGATTTTGTAAGTGCTCTTAGACTATACAAAGTAAGTCATGTAAGAGCATTTACATGGAATCTCATGAAAGAATAATTTTAAAACCAAATTATAAAGATATTATCAACTCAATTTACAATTATCAATTGTAAAGTAGAAAAGCCCAGATCTTCATTTTTTCCTGAGTTATTTCATTTAGATTATAAAATAGAAAAATTAAATTATCAACTTAAATATGCAGACACATAATAGTGTTCCCCTCAAAATCATGGTTATTAAAGCCACACACTGCTCACTAGAGGGTTACAACTTAGCAACTGCACACGAATTAGGCCTGTAGGGCTCCACATCCAGGATGTGACTAGATTCTTTGAGACAAATATCCACGATGCCTCCCAATTCCCTGTCCTCATGGAGCTTTCATTCTAGTGGTAGGAGACCAACAGTCAGTCAACAATTAAAATACATAACATATTAGAGAAGGATAAGTGCTAGGAGAAAAATGAACTAAGGATAAGGGATAGTAATCCTTATCTCCAATCACTTCCAACACTAAGCAATTTCCTTCTATATGACTCAGTCCCAAATGTAAAAGTCTTTCCTATTTTTGATAAACTCGACAGCTTTTCCCAGACACTATGTTTAGAAATGAATGTGTAATACCATTTACCAAGCACAAATTCCTTCTTGTATAACATCAAAGAGCATCAACGTGTGATAGATAAAGTATATTTTTGCAAGTGGTGGGAAGAGAGATCAAATTAATCACTGTGAAGTTCTATTGCTATTTTTTAGCCACTAGGAGTGAAGGGCTTGGGGGATGACTTGGTGAAGCAGAGGTCAGCAAAATGTCTCACCCACCTGGTTTATCCTTCTAGGAGAAATAGAAAATAAAAGATTGTTTTCTCATTTAGCGATCAGTGCTCTGAGATCACTGATAATGTTATAAACTCTAATTACTACCTAGTTTCTTTTTTTTTTTTTTTAAGATTTTATTTATTTGCTAGAGAGACAGAGAGCATGAGAGGGAGAAGGGTCAGAGGGAGAAGCAGACTCCCCGCTGAGCGGGGAGCCCGATGCGGGACTCGATCCCGGGACTCCAGGATCATGACCTGAGCCGAAGGCAGTCGCTTAACCAACTGAGCCACCCAGGCGCCCACTACCTAGTTTCTACTCTGCATTAATTATGCCATTCAAATGAAAATATTTCTATGTATAGCAGGAATGGTGTAGAAGATAAAGACTTTGGTCTCAGCTTGACTTCATGATTCCATATCGACCCACCATGACCTTCTGTAGTTATCCACAATATTAAAAAAAATCCCTATAGTCCCACAATATATATAAATCTTCAGATGGAAAAATTAGTGTCTATCTAAACAGATGCTTCTCTTTCTAGCCAATGTGACAAAGCAAAACAAAACCCGTACAATTCGCATATGCCACAGGTTTGAAATACATACAGATTCTACAGTACACTATAACTTATCTCTCTCTTTCTTAGAATAAAAATAATAAACAAATCAAACAAACTTACTAAAGGGCCACTTTTAGTTTCTATGACTGTCATTTCATACCCTTTTCTCATTTGGTGAAGTGACTAAGTGGAAACAATTCTTCCTTTGTACATTTGTGGCTTTCCCATTTTGCTCACAGAGTTTGAGTTCTTCTTAATTATATTTGAATTAAAGCTAAATCCTCTTGGCTGAAACTTCCCTTTAAACAGTGTTTTTCATTTCATTCCAACCTCTGTACAAGTGAGATAGCATTTGAAAAATACCTTTTTTTTGGTCATGAGGCCCTTTTCTCTAACATCTAGAAAAGCTCTGGTTCTTGGAACACAAACTTACCTACAATGTCTGTCTACGAGTCTTGCCCCACCTGTCCAAACTTTGTTACCACAGTCACGTAATACGAGCACGTATTCCAGTCTGGGCAGTTAGCTCCCTATGCAATAATCATGCCACTCTCGTTTTTAACTATGTGAATTTGTTTAAGATATTCACAGTGCTTGGAATACCTTTTCTTTTTCTTCAGTCTATCTAATTCCTACCCATATTTCAAGACCTTAGATTTCATTCATGGTATCACATGCATGTAATGCAGGGACAACCAAACCTATTGTCGGTTGAACCTCGAAAAAGAATCCCACTGAACCAGTACAGAAAAATTTCCAATGGCAAAATGGGTTTTCCAGGTCCTCGATGAAGACGAAGTAGAAATTCCTAAGAGAACTCCCTTTTATGCCATTTGTAATTTGTTATATGTAAGTATAAGGAAGTTAATTGTCTAGAAATAAGTATACAGTTCTTATTCCAGAGTGTAGAGTCAGAGTCAGTCATTTTCAGATAATTTTTTGGTTTTCCTCATAAAACCATCAACTGAAGAACACTTCTGGGTCTTTTTCTAGATAAATATCTGGATTGTATGGATTTTACCTGACCAAACAAAGATTCAGGTGTCCAGTGGGTAAGTAGTAATACTAGTATAGTGCTGCATTGAAAGGACTAATTTCTGAGTGGGTATGCTACATATCAAAATTGAACACAATATTGATGGCCTATGAACAAAGAAGCACTGGTACAAAACTGCACTATTACTCAGAAAAGTAACAGGAGGGAAGCAATCTCTCTCTCTCTCTCTTGCTCTCTCTCTACCTCTCACTTTGATGTGCATTTCCACTCCGTGTTTTACAAGCATTACTTTATATCTGTGGAAGACAACTCATAATATCATATTATTTCATTATAGTAACATTGTGGCACTCCACATACACACATCACACTAATAAAACGAATACTGAAAACATGAAATTTGACTTGAAATTCATGACAGAATGGAATAGCTTGGGAGCAATTCAAAACAATGACAGTAGCTTCTTTCTTCTTCCCCTAGATGCTATTATTTTTGGTAAGTGGAATCCATATTCCCACACAAACTAGAATTGCTAAACTCTTAATAGCATCCCCATGGTTTTGCTTCTTACTGTGATGGCTTCACTGATTTCATCATAGTTCAAGCATAATAAGGAATCATCATTTGTCCTCAGGAGCATGAACTGATTGAGGCTACTTCTACACTCACGGCAGCCTGGCTCTGAAATAACTCTTCTGTCACTCCACCCACCGGCTTTCTGCCAGCAGCATAACTGCTGTACATAAACTCTCCCTATGCTGGGTAAGTACCACAAAGCAACCAACTCTTTTCTTTCTTTTTTTTTTTTTTTTTTTTTTAAAGATTTTATTTATTTATTTGAGACAGAGAGAATGAGAGAGAGAGAGCACATGAGAGGGGGGACGGTCAGAGGGACTCCAGGATCATGACCTGAGCCGAAGGCAGTCGCTTAACCAACTGAGCCACCCAGGCGCCCAACCAACTCTTTTCTTAATAAACTTTCACTTCCATAATTCTATTAATTTGTGGCTCAAAAAAGGCTGCTTTCTGCTTCTAAAACACACGTAGCCTTAGGGAATATTTCGCAGAAGATGATTTTAGATGCCGTTCATTTATAACCCATGAATGTTTTTTCTGATTTAACGAAGTTCTATATACCAAAATTTGTGCTTTTTTCAGTTACATATAATAGAAACCTGCAAATAATTAAGGCTGAAACCAAAAGACTTATTCTCCACATAAAATAAATCAAGAGATAGGTAGGCCAGAGGTGCTATGATGATGACATTTTTATCTGTCACTGTTAGCACATGTTTGTATACTGAAGTCTACCTTACGGATCAAGATGGCTGGCTACTGGAGAATTTCAGGCAGCAAGCAAAAGGAATAAGGGGCCTGAAGAAGTATACCTTCCACCCAGGGGCCTTCCTGGTGTTTCTATATATTACGTTCACTTGCTTCTCACTGGCAAGGGACAAGGGGACGTGTAGTCTTTGGGTTGTGTGCATCGCTGTTCTGAAAATAATGAGGGATCTGTTACCGAAAAAGAGAACAGATACAGAATAGGCAACCATTAATTTCTCTCATATCATTTTTACCTTTTTAAGTTCCTGCTAGTTGAGTCTGTATGTTTTAATGCAAAGACCACAGCCTTTGGAGTCAGCAGATTCTGTTCAAGTCTTGGATTTGCCCCTTACAGGGTATATCACCCTTGGCATGTCCCTATCTCTGAATGTCTTATCTTTTTTTTTTTTTTTAAAGATTTTATTTATTTATTTGAGAGAGAGAGAATGAGAGAGAGAGAGCACATGAGAGGGGGGAGAGTCAGAGGGAGAAGCAGGCTCCCTGCCGAGCAGGGAGCCCGATGTGGGACTCGATCCAGGGACTCCAGGATCATGACCTGAGCCGAAAGCAGTCGCTTAACCAACTGAGCCACCCAGGCGCCCTGAATGTCTTATCTTTAAAATGGAGATTCTAACACTTATTTCACAAGATGAACATGAAAGAGAAGATGATATGTATAATGATGCTTTACAAATAGTTCCTTTTACATGAGTTATTATTATGTTACTAATTTTTATGTATGAGTTTGTAAGTATTTGTTTTAGCTAAGAGGACTATGAAAGGAAAAAAGAATCAATAAAATTATTCTATAATCCTGTGGTCTCTAAGGTTGTTTATGCTTATCTCAGAGAATGCAGGAAGAAAATATGAAGGCTTTGATCCCTATTAAATGAAAATAAAAGCTTATCTAGAGTAGTGAGCCACAGAAAAAGTTGTTAGTTTAGCAGAGTAAGCAGGGAGTCTGAAGACCTGAATGCAAACGTTCTCCACTTCATAACCTTATGGGAAACCAGTGCTCATGAGTAGGCAGCTTCATGTATAGCTCTTATAGCAGAGACGGCTGGCTGCCTACCCAATATTAAGCTCCTTTATTCACCTTCCTAAAAACCTCGATTTGATTCCAGTGTTGTCCTCTGTCCATACAACTGAATGACAGTATTTATGGCAGCAATATGGAAACTTATTAGTATTTCCCATCAATTGGTTACATTTGCCAAATATTTTATTCATCTTCTTTCTCTAAAAAAAGGCACATGTTTAAGAACATTTTCTAGTATAATTAGTATGATAAAATGATAAATGGCCAAATAGTGGTGTATCTTCCCAAGAGGAAATACTAAAAATTAATGTCTGTGCATATAATTCACTTGATTTAATTTATGGGGCCATGAAGTTCGGAGAACTATATACTTTTGAAATGGAAAAAATGTTATTTTCTTGAAAATCGTCCTTCTGTATCTTCCTTCTGAGTTTGTTATATAAGTGCCCACATTATATTGACTTAAGTGACCTGCTATATCTCTTTCCTAAAATGCCTTCTGTCACAGAGAAAATGCTAATACCTTTAATACATAAAGCTTATAGAAATCAATAATATAAATAGCAAAGACCTAAATAGATAAAAAGATGAAGAAGATAGGCACATAATTCTCTGGCATAGGTAAAAAGTGTTTCAAAAAAAAGAGAGTAGCCAACCATATTTCAAATTCTGCTGAGAAGTCAAGTGAGATATGGAGTGAAAAACAGCCGTTGGAACTAGAAGCACAGAGATTGTTACTCTCTTGGATGACTGTGATTTTCGTGGAAATATGGGGCAGCAGCCTGCCTGAGACAGACTAAGGACCTAGTGGTAGCAGAGGAAATGCAGACTAGGAAGACAGACAATGCTTGCAAAAAAGTCTGTGAAGATGACAGAAGAGAAGCATCAGCCTGTGAGAGATGTTGGCTCCAGGTAGATTTGCTGGGGATGTAGTAGAGGGAGGGAGCATAATCAGTTATGCAAGTCTCTGAGGTGCTGACAGGAAATGAGATCTGGAGTACAGGTGCAGAGTTGAACCTTATAGAATGGAATGGATATTTCATAAAATTAATAGCAGTGATGTAGAAAGAATGGCTGCGATACACATACATTTTTATGTTAGGCGGTGGGAAGCTGAGGTCATTTCCAACTGATTTGAGGAAAAAATCCAGTTTAGGGACTGTGAAAAGAACAGTGAAGAGGAGAAATCATTGAGTACTGAAAATACTAGTTTTTAGGAAACCAAGGAAAATATTTAAGCATTTCTGACATGCTCAATATAATTAAAGAATATTTGGTCCCTACAAAACAGAAACAGAACATCGTAAGGATAGAAGAATCTGATATACAAAGCAACAAGATAAAATAAGGAGTGAGAAAAGTGAAAAGACCTAAGTAGAATAAAACATGCAATAGAAAAATTCAAGTCTGTTCTGGAGTTAATAAAGAGCAAATGACAATATTGCTGTAGAGGCCCAATTCAGCAATGTGGAAAAAAAAGAAAAAAGAAAAAAGAAAACCCTGAGATTCTTTCCCAAATTGTAGAAGAATAGAACAAAGAGATAAAAATAGTAAGGAAGAAAATAATGCACGTGAGAGATAGGCAAAGGGGAATTCAGTGCTCAGGTGTTCTGGAAGAGGAAGCAAAATGATTAGAGTAACAACAACAATCAGATATGATAGAAGAAAATTTCCTGTGGTTAAATATTTAAATATATTACTTTTATAGTCATATATAAACAACTCATATGTCTCAAAAATAATCAATGTAATAATATCCACATTTAAATATATTTAAATGATAAATGTATTTATTTATAATATATTTATTAAAATATAATAATGATAATAAAAATAATACATATATTTATTGAACACAAAGATAAAAAAAATCCCTGCAAGTCTATAGGCAGAATAAATAAATTTCTTACCAAAGTATACAAGTCTGACCAGTATCAGATTTCTACTCTGCAAAGTAAAGCTACAGATTTGAGTGGGAAATGTTATTTCCCAAGGATTTTACCCAGCCAGGTTCTCCTTTTGTGTGTGCTGGTATATAGAAAGAACATGCTCAAATACATGAGCCTAAGAAAACATAGTGTCTTTATACTCTTGGGGAAAAAGCAGTAACTCATAAAGGAGTAAGAATTAAACTAGCACCAGACTTCTCATGAGCAGCACTGAATTGCAGAAGATAATTCAGCACTGCATTCCAAGTTCTGAAGGAAAATGATTTTATACCTAGAATTCCATATTCAGCTGAACTATCAATCAAATATGAGGGCAAGGACTCAGAAAATTGACATCAATTTTCTTGCAAAAGAAGAAAGAGAAGGAAGAAAGAGAGGAACTAACATAGTAACTCAGGGGTAACAAAATTCCAGTTTAAAAAAAGCCATCTATTGATATGAAAATAAGCAAAAGTACAGATTAGATTTCCATGGGGAATTGGTACAGTAAGAAGCTAAGGAAAGGAGAATTTCCAAGAAAGCCAACCAAAACAACAACAAAAACGACTTCAGGGAGAGCCATTAGAATAATAATTTTTTAAAATGTCCTTTAAATTTTTCATTCAGAAATTTGTTGGTTATTTTATATTTCGGTATCTTGAACAAATACAAGTCAGTGGGGGAAAGGGTTGTAGATTACAGATATGTCTTGAATGTAAATCCAACAATTTGTTCACCAATCTCTATGACCCCTTCTAGCACTGAAAAAAAGAAGTTAAAATGGGATTTACTTATTAATAAGGAACATGTTTATTTTCTGAAATAATTTAACTAACTTATCCGAGGTATCTCTGTATTCTGATTTCTTGAAATTTCAATTTCGGATGCCTTAAAATTATGCTCCCTCAGTGTGGTAAGCATATAAAAGATTCTGCTCCTACTAAAACGGTGTTTGGTTTCAACTTTCTGAGTGGCCAAATTTGGCAACTTCTTTGTACACCTACGCAAACCAGAGGCACAGAAAGACCAGGGTGGGGGGTGGTCAGAAGACTCATTAAAACCTGGAGGTTATTAATATTTTACCTTCTGACTTGTGGAGGAAATATCTATAGCAAATATTGCCAAAAATAGTGTTTATGAGCGAGTGTCCTGTGGCATCTATTAGCTACAGATAGGGTGATCTTTCCAAATAAAGAAGATAGTAGCTGCAATATTTGGCCATGAGAAAGAACAACACTTTGGAATTTGAACATGTGCATGCATATGCACACACAGGTACACACATATATGTACACAAAAAAACTAATGCTGTTTTGTATCCCAGCTGATTCTTCCTGCTAATACTAGAACTTACCAATCAAATTGAAAAATCATTAATGTAATGTATCTTTCTTTTCAGCAACAAATCAAGTGGCATTTTTTCATAATGACTTTATTTTCTGATTTGCTAGGTCATACAGGTTATTTGGAAAAAGCACACTTAAAAAAACTTAACACCACATGACTGAATCTTGTTTGGAAATCTTGTGTGGCTAAAATGAAAATGATGTTTCAAGTAGGAAGTATGAGAAGATAAATAAAAAGTTAAAAAGAAAACAAGTATGATATTTAGTTATCCCTCAACTGCTAAGACTTTCCTGTATTAGGCAGTTCATATAAAGTATTTTATACAAAGAAAGCTAATTCCATGATTTTAATTATCCTCTGATATTGGCTATTGGCTCTCTTGTAAATAGAGTTCATAAAGCAGATCCATAAATAAAGCTTCCTTTCTTTAACCCCTACCTTTCACTTTTCTGTTGTCTTTTACCAGAGCACCCACTTCATATTAAACACACACACACACACACACACACAAAGAATCAAAATCAGTACAACCCAAATGCTTCTCTATCCATCCCAGTTGGGTCAGATTTTAACTTCATTAAATTGCTGTCATATGGTGGCTGCTGACATATATCAGGCTTGGAGAGTTTCACTCATCAGGTATTCTCTAAGATTGTTAATAAGAGCAGCAACTCTCATTAGGGGTTCCCCAAAAGCAGCTAATTAAGGGACAAAGGTTGCTCAGATTGTGACAATTACACCTGTAAGGTCCCTGTAGAAACACCCAAATCTCTAACAAACCTATGTTTGGTTGCTTAGTACAAGAAATAAAGAGCTCGTCCATTAAAAAAAAATGAGAGGCAGAAACTGTCAACCATTTGAAAAGCTTTACGAAAATGATCATCCAATTAGTGGCTATGATCAAATCAGGCATGAACTCTCTCTGGATGGCTCCATAATTTTCCTTCTTGCATGGTGTAATTTCATATAGCTCAAATGAACTCCTGAGAGGTAATTCAGTTCCAAACAGTTTTCTCATCACTGCTAATTATACTAATACATTGAAATGCCTCCTACAAAATGCATGAGCCCTTTAAGCCACCTCATTAATGTGATATAATTTTTGCCAGAATATATATCAAACCTATTATCACCACAGGTTTTCTTCAGCATTTTTTTTTTTCAAAATGTCTATCAAAAGCTTAAAAAGTAGATTTCTTTGGGCTGGTCATCTCATAATTAACTGTTTCTTTGAACTACTGTTGTCTATTGTATTTTTTAACGGCACTAACAATCTTCTATATGATATCCCCCAGACCCACAAGTTTCTTTTTCCTCTTGGAGTATTTGATTCCTTAAATCTTTTCCCCGTTGTAGCTGATTCTTTAAATGGCAAATGGTGCATGCAATAATGTGCAAAAATGAGTTATACAAACTGAAAGCAGGGGTGTAAAAAGAAGCATCATCTGAAACTAAAATAAAGACAGATTTTATGGTATTTATGTCAGTTAATTTAACTGCTGGTAGGGGCTTTTGTTGAAACATGAGTTAGTTCCAGTGTTTAACCTTGCAGTATTAATTTATGCTTTATGGCCTGAGTACTTTATCATTCCCTCCTTGGGAAGACAGTTATCTCATTAGCCAGAATTTAATGAAATGCAAGGATACACTTCTTAATTTCAAAGATTACTATAACACAAATCAGGTGTAAATCTCAGACTGACTGCCCCTTCCCTTGCCTGTTTAAAAAGAGAGAGAGAGAGAGAGAGGTTCATTTTGCAATCGTATCACAGAAATTCATCTGGTGGAATACATTCCATCACAGCCATTCTAAAGGCATCTCTCATCTGTAAAAGTTGGTTTAACTTTGCATCCAGCAATATTGATGGCCCTTTAGCTACTATAAAGTTTCCAGGGTTGACAATTCATTATTCATCATCACAATTAAAAAATAAAATGTTGATAAGATTACCAATTCCCTAGACTTATTCAAGCATGGGCACGAACTCTTAACCACATGTGGACTAAACTCAATTTCATAGATAGTACCGATACATTTTGTTACAACTGGTTTTTCCAAGTTAGCAGACATCTTCATGAAGAAGGTAAACATGCTCTGAGATTTAGAATTATTAAACAAATACATATCAGTTTAAAATATAAGATGTATTATCTGCCCTAAAGAAGCAAAAATACTCAGGTTATAAAACTCTGCAATGCCCTTTGCTTTCTAAGAGTTCTAAGACATCTGAACATTTAAATAATCTACCAGGTAGTTGCTGATTCCTTCACAGATTCTCCACTTGTATTTCTGGGCTCTTCATGCTGTCTCCTTTGCTGAGATGCCTCTTCTGGTCTGTTAGATCCTCCCATAGCACAATCCTGGATATGTAATATCACCTGAATCACCTATGATGATGTTTAAATTTGAGAACATTGCATGGTATCTAGGTTCGTTTGGAAACAGATGAATGAGTGGGTGGTGTACAGGTAGAGTGAATTTGTATTAATTTTGAACATATCTTAAACAATGAGAGAATAAGGAGCTTATCTACTATTTGACTATACCAACAATATAAAGTAAGCAGAACCTGGCAAATGAGTGACTCCCTCTGGTTTGCTATGTTAATTGGGGGAAAAAATACTTTCCAAGAATTAACAATAACTTAAAAATCATACAGTTAGCTAGCTATTCTCTTGTGCAAATGTGTGTGTGTGTGTATTCTCTGTAGGGATATGTGGGTGTGTGCACTTATGTTTAGATGCCTGCTGAAAACACATAGTTATTATCACAGATATAGGCTTTCTTTTAAGGAAATGGCCAGTAAGCTCTTGAATAGAGATGCATGACAGTTGGCTACCCAGCTACCGGAATTCTTTTTCTAATGTTGTTTATATACTTCCTAGTGCTAAAAATTTGAAAATAATAAAACATGGTATAAGG
This sequence comes from Neomonachus schauinslandi, assembly GCF_002201575.2. NCBI lineage: Eukaryota > Metazoa > Chordata > Mammalia > Carnivora > Phocidae > Neomonachus > Neomonachus schauinslandi. Next base: position 78,655,804 of record NC_058411.1, read on the forward strand.
TGTTATAAATGACACTTCCTTGATCCAAAACTGGATTCCTTGGAGAGGTGGCATGGTACCTTGGTCAGAGTGTGGGATTTGCATTTAGGCAGATGCAGCTTCAAATTAACGGCATACTAGCCATGTAATGTTAGAGAAATTACTTAAATTTTCCTCACTTGTAAAATGAGATTAATAAAACCTACAAATATTTTTTAGAATAAAATTTATTTTTTAGAACAGTTTTATATTTATAGAGAAATTACAAAGACAGTACAGAGTTCCCTTATAACCTAAACCTAATTTCCTCTATTATTAACATCTTATGTTAGTACGGTACATTTGTCACAATTAATGAGCCGATACTGGTATGTTATTATTAACTAGAGTCCACACTTTATTCAGATTTCCTTAGTTTGAATCCAATGTCCTTTTTCTGTCCCAGGATCCCATCCAGGATACCATATATCACGTCTAGTCCTCATTTTCCCCTAGGTTCCTTTTGACCATGACAGTTTCTCAGACTTTCCTTGTTTGTTATGACCTTGACAGTTTTGAGGTATACTGGTCAGATATTTTGTAGGATTCCCCCTCTATTGAAATTTATCTGATGGTCTTCTTAGAACTGTGGGGGTGTTTTGTTTTGTTTTGTTTTTAGAAAGAAGATGACAGTGGTAAAGTGCCAATCTCATCACGTCATTTCAAGGGTACATACTACCAAAAAGACTTAATCACTGCTGATGTTAACTTTGATTACCTGGCTGAGAAACTCACATTTAAACAGGATTATGGCAACTATTATATGTGAAAACATACCCACACCATGCTTGGAGCATAGGAGGCACTCAATGATCCTTGATTTCCTCTTTTCTCTTCCATCCCAGCACTTGTATTAAGTTGCTATGATTTTTTTGTTCAGTTAATATAGTTTGACTTTGCTACAACAAAGTACATTACAATAAAGTTTTCAGGATGAACTGGATCACCAGTTAGAGTGCTTATGTGTTGGCTAAATGAATAATTTAAATTAAAAAAAAATAAAGCTATACCATATACCGTAAAAAAAGAAACAGAGTACTTAATTTAAATGAAGTACTAAATAGACATCGTTAGAAGAGAGTCTTACTTATTACAAAGTCAGTTCAAGGGCAATGACCCTGAATATTACAACAATGCTCCAATATAACATAGTTAACTATCTACTTGGAAAGTAGACAGCACCCATGAGCTACTTACAAACAGGTATCTCCTTCTTTATCTCCACCCATCAGTTTATCAAATTTTCATGAGCTACAACCTATTGGACAAAAATATTAGGCAAAGAATTTAAATTTCTGGGTTCTCAGTTCTTTCAATACATTTCTGCTTGTATTAAAAAAACAAAACAAAACATGTTTTTCTCTTGACCTAGCCTTATCATTTTTTATTTACCTGAAGTTAAGTAGTTACCATAAGCTGATTTTCACCTTTGCTGAGCTTCTTCTCTGGCCACATAGATGGGCATATGTACTCTGGCCTTTTTTTCCATAACGATCATCATGCCTATTATTACTTGTACAATGTGTATTTGCTCAGCTAGACCTTGATTTCCCTAGAAGGAGGAACCAACACTTGGTTTATGATGTAGCCCCAGCACCTAGCACATGCTGGCATACATTAGTACTCTAATACTTTTTGAATAGATAAATGAATTAATTTTACTAACTCAGTAGTAATTAAAAAATACTTTCATATTTATGTTTCATTTAATTTCTCAGAGCTGTAAGATGAGTAAGTAGGCTCATGGAGGTTAAATGATTTTCCCAAAGTTATACCAGTATGGCTTGGTGCCAGGATTTGGTGTGGTCCCTTTTGATTTTGTGTCCTGTGTCTTTCACTAGAAAAAGATGCTTCTAAGCAAGGCATTATGCCAGGCAATGTGAGGTGTATAAAGATATATAATCATAACTATTTCCCATGGGTCAAAAGATGAATTAATGTATTTTGAAAATATTATTTTAAAAAAGGTGTTATGGAACATAAGGTATATTAATACTGAGTGCTGGAAAAGCATTATTGATTTAAAAGAATTAAATATATATATTTTTAAAAAGTCTTCAACCAACCTTTCTCAAAGGGTATTATACTTAATGTATGAAAAGTGCTTAGAGATATACAGTTAGAAGCCAGGCCTGGTTTGTGAGCTCGGAACTGATTGCCTTTCCCTGTAGCTCCAATGGGTGAGTTCCTCTGATGTCCCTCCAACCCCATGCAGCTGGCTTTGAAAAAATTCCAGGAATTTGATAATAAAGCAATAGGAAGTTAGACAGTTCATTATGCTTTATTTCATTTGAAGGACCTTAATTATTTTTAAATTTTTAAGTGAGTGTTTGGAATAACATAGGGTGATGCTCACAGGTTATTAAATAGGCATGAGTTACTTAGCTGAAAAATAATACAACCTTGATTCTACATTGTTCCCTTTTTAATTCGAACAACTCTCATCCTTTCTCCTCTCAAGGGCATTACTCCACAGATACCCCAAAAATTGGGCTAGTGCTTCCATTTGCCTCTTTTCTCAAGTTGGGTTTATCCTCTGCTGAGGAGAGAGACTGGGTCTGGCTCTTCAGACTGTACTAAATGTAAAATTAACAGCCAGGTTTGCAGACATCCCTGTTTTCTCCCTTCAGTTATCTCTCAATTCATTGTAATTCTTCAGCTACCTTTGATCTGGCCACTCCCATAACATGGAATGTTTGTTAATGGCAGTAAGCACTTTAGATATTGATGTCTGAGTAGGATCACAGTTTGGGACTCATCGTATTAACTGGTTATTAAAGAAGGCCAGTGTTTTGTTTTTGAGAGACTTGTTTAAAATTGGTAGCATGCCGCTTGCTATTCCATTTATTAAATTTGTAAGTTTAGGAATGGACTTAAGGATCAAAACCAGAATGGAAAATAAGGATTATTTTTCATTCTATCTGAATGCATGATTAGTAGGCATGGGTTATCTATAGATCATTTATCTGTTGGAAGATCTAAAAAGAATGACAAAAGGGTTGTTAGGAAACACTTTGCAAAGAGACATAAAAATATATTTGATTTTTTTTTTTTAATTAAGAAGCATCTTTTGGCATCTGGGAAGGTAGTAGTTTGGTCCCAATTATGGTGACTTAACTTCGAAAAGCCATTTCTTAATGAAACTCAAACTGCCATTTATCATAGAAACAATACTTATGATGCAGTTACCTTTCTCTGTGCTGCGTTGTTACCTATATGCACTGCACTTCAGGAAGTGGACATTTATTATCCTAGATAAAAATCCCAACACATAAATAATTTAGCTGTTTGCCTCTACTAAACAGTTTTAATTCAATCAATGGGTTATGTGAGTTTGCCAAGTAATTAGAAAACCTCTTGATTTTCGTTATATGCTTTGGCAAGTATTTCAATAGATGATGAATTTACTCTTCCGACTTCAATTTCTCTTAGGTATTTCCAATTATAAATATTTTATTTAACTGATATTCCATGACTTCATATGGATCATTTTTTAAGTGGAGATTGTGAAGTTTAAACAGAGAAGAGAAACTGGAGTAAGATGGTACCTTTTATGAGGAGCAGAAAGACTGCCCATAAAGGTCCAATCTTGACACTAATTCTGCATCACACAATTTGACCACTAACTCTAAAAGATCTCCCTCTATGTAAACAAGATGGAATTTATTTCACATAATCTCACCCTTAGTTGCATTAGGTTTAAAATGTTGATTTATTTGGTTGGGCTACTGACAAGTGTAGACTGAGCTGACCATAAAACTATATTTAGATCTAATTCTTTGAGGGGCCAAAGGGTGACAATTTATCCACTTAGTCTTGTAGGAATTAATTTTTCGATTTGACTATTCATAGCATCATTAATGAAGAAAAGCTGCAAGAGAAAACAGACCATTTTCAGGAATGTGATTCAGAACATTAACACCTTAATTTACATAAAATTAGTTACATACTGCTGCAGTAATTTAATTTGTTTGACCAGTACTTTGCAACTGTGAAAAATAGATTCAGAAAGGCCAGACAACGAGTTCTGCATATTTTCTCCAAATGACTAGTCTCAGAATTATATGAAACAGAGAGAATTAATTACAAGACAATTCAGAATACCATAATGGCAGCTTTGAAACGCACGGATTAGAAATGCATTCTTCTTCTTTTTTTTCCCTCCTTCAAAAATCTTCATAAAATGCCTGTTTCATGCCTGAAATAACTTCCATATTTTCCCCAGGTTTCATTACAGTTGCATAAGTAAAAATAATAAAACTAAAATTGTATGATATGCATGGTTGCCAGATAAAAACCTGAATCAATCTGGATTTACCAACAGTAATGTTACTTAGTATAACCACAGGCATAAGTAAGCCCCCCAAAAGACACACTAATCTCATAGGTGTTAACCTGTTAACAACCAAAACTTAACCATTCTTACTTCTTTCAGAAGCCAAGTGTAATTAATTTGAACTTTAAATAATTAGATGATTGCCCTTAAAATTAGTCATGTATGAACATAACAAAGTCTTTCATTTTCCTGTATTTGTGTTTTTCCTACTTTCTTGCATGGCCAAATATATTTTGTACTTTAAAATATTTCCTTATAATTCAAAACTTTCTTACTATCATTTTCAGCGAAGGCTGTACTCAACACTCCTTCCTCCTCACATACCTTACACACAGTTCCTCATGATTCTGCAGGCAGGCTTTTCTTAAACCCCTGCTTTATCTTCAGTATCTACTTAACAGCCAGGTTTCATGAACTGGGGTAATAATTTTTTTTTCATATTCCCCCCTGCCCCCCAATCAGCTTCTGGGTTCGAAGATAAATGATTTGGTTTATCTTTTGGTAATCAGCTCTGCTTTCTATTTTCTCTGTAATTAGGAAAATAATTTGGTCCTTTGGTCTCTCACATGCCTGGTCAGTGCAGTGATAACACTGATAGGGTCAAATGCAGCTGAGGTTAATGCAGAAGGTCATTGCTATCCAAAGTTTTATACTCACAAAGTTATTTCTTTTTTAGAATATGTTTTGAATTGACTAATTGATTTTTTAATATATAGGACAATTCTTAGATTATCACTGATACTCTCTGTCAGACAGCTTATAAATCATTTGCAATGCAAGGAAGGAAATTTAGTCTTGTCATTCACCTGTCTGTGAGAGAATGGTGAGGATTAAGCAGAAAAGAAGTGTAAAACTTTACAAATACTTTTTCTATTCCAATACATCTTTTTCTAAATTCTAACTGGATCTAGATTGTAAATCAAAGAATGTCTTTTAAGTAACACTCTAGTCTTATTGTCACGGAGCTATCTCTTCCTGGTGAATTTCCAAAATGCAATGCAACATGGTCAAGTGCTAGATTTGATTTTGATTTTGTTATTAGCTAGCTCGGTGATGGGTAAGTTCACCAATAATTTCCGCGTCCTGGTTTCCTCATGGGTGAAATGAGGGTTTTAGACTTGATGGTCTGTAGGATCTCTTCTGGTTCACTAAATTCAGCAATTGATACAGTACTTTTATTTGTCTATTTTTTTGGCACATCTAATTTTTCCAAAAGGGTGGCAAAGCTGAATATAGACATAATTATGGACATGGCTGAGGTCAAAGGGAGGTAGTATTATAAAAGGTAAGTTCCAAAAAGTGAGGTAGAGTCACAAACGAACACAAAGAAAAACTGTCAGTTGCCTTTGCCCAATTTTTTCCAATTAATTTTTAACTGGTCTTCTTTCCAGTGGAATCCCAAGATAAGAAGAGGGCTATGGAAGACAGTTGTTTATTACCCAAATCCACTTTATCTAGACTATGTTTTGCTAGTGTAAACTTGCCCCAAGATTATAGGAACAAGGCAAATCACGCACTGTCTTTTGAATTCAGTGGCCTTATAAAAATATCATGCCTTCCTCTAAAGTAATAATAATGATAATAATAACCACAATAATCATAAAACACTGGATTCCTAAAATATAGATATGATGGCTATTCCTGTGAATGTAATTGTTTTTATTATTCAAAACGTTCCTATCCAGAAATAGTATACACCCCCCAATAAAGTTTGCTTCAAAATAAACCAAATTTCAAGAGAATCACAATCAATGAAGATAATTTAAAAAGTAGAAGATAGTTTCTACAAATGAGCTCTCCGGTCTAGTCTGCAGTATTCCACAAGCCTTGGAAAGCTTCCTAATCTAGTCATTTGTCAGAGTGTAGGTCAAATGATTTGCTGAATCTAACTTTCATCAATCAGATGCTGTTTTAGGGAGCATGCGCTGAACATCCCTGATAAAATGATAGCCTCTACTTGAATAATACATAGTTTCTACCCCAAGCTGTAACAGACACACACACACACACACACACACACACATGCACACACTCTCTCTCTCTCTTTCTCTGAAAGCTTGTCAAACCTATAATGGAGTAGATAACCAAATGAAAGAGTAAACTTCCATCGTCACACAAGATAGTAACATGGAGAAACTAAACTGTTAAATCAAATCCGTGAAATTCATTTTCTTTGTACAACATTAAAATATATTCCATAAAATGGCAGAGCAATCCAATAAAAGAACAGGCTCTGAAAAGAGTAATTTGTGTGCAACAAGGTTACACATTTAATAGAGTTCTCCTGTAGTTTTGATCACATTTAGAATTCTATTGCTTTTTGTTAAATTTTCTCAGATTTTTTTCAAACTTTTCATCATTTCTTTGAAATATATGAACCTTTTTATGTATAGATAATTTATTCAGCACCTACATTTAAATGCTCCGTAGGCGTAATTTTTCTATTAAGTTTCCTTCTACAGCGGCTTTCACTTTGTCTCAAATAGATTACTCATTGTCAACAAATTGTAACAGGACTGATCTGTTAGAGTATCAATTCTTAGGTTCATTTCAATATTTTAACTATTTGCATAATAATTTTACAGAAAGTGAAGCTTCTGTGACTCATTGTTTCAGGAAAATTGTCGGAATACGTTTAATATTATTAATTGTTGCATCCGCAATAAAGCAGAAAATAATTTCTTATAATATGACCTTATGAATATGAACATGAGGCTGTTTATGCTCCTGTATTGTTACTTTTCACAGAAAATATTTAAGCAAATTAAGGGTAATTAAGAATGAATGAAGATTGGGCGCCTGGGTGGCTCGGTTGGTTAAGCGACTGCCTTCGGCTCAGGTCATGATCCTGGAGTCCCTGGATCGAGTCCCGCATCGGGCTCCCTGCTCGGCGGGGAGCCTGCTTCTCCCTCTGACCCTCCCTCCTCTCATGTGCTCTCTGTCTCTCTCATTCTGTCTCAAATAAATAAAATCTTTAAAAAAAAAAAAAGAATGAATGAAGATAGTTATGTTATTTTTCAAAATGAAACAGACTTTCAAGTTGCTCTAAAAACACAAGCAACTTTATTTTTCCAATCCTTTTTTCTATCTTTACTAATATTACCAGTTATGAAGATTTATTTCACCTGGAATAATATTTTGCTTACAAAAATCCATAAATGTGTTTAATACTATGTTAGAAAATATAATTTTATCTTAATATGAACTACATGAAAAGTTGCTCTTCTTTAAGCCTATAGTAAATTGTGACTTGATAAAAAATATTTATGTAAGGATATAGGCCTATAACAGGAAGAAGTGGGTTCTTTTTAAGCATGCTAATTCGGCTGAAAACTATAAAGAGAGAATATTTTCCTCTTGTACATTTTCTGCATTCTTTTTCCTCTTTTCAGTGTATATTGGGCTGTTTCCAATTAAATTAAAATGTGGCATGGAAGTTATCAATCAAATGTAATTTTGTGCAAAACAATATCACACACAAAATTAACATGTGCAACAGGGGAAGGTGTCAGAACACATCAGTTATTCCTCGGACAGCTCATCTCTTATTGAAGCAATCAAGTTCTGGAAACATTGCTTTGGGGTTCCTGGCATCCTTCACTGTGGGCCCTATTTCCTCAGGTTTGTTTACCTCAACGGCGACTTTTGTGGGCTTTCTACACAGGATGCAGAAATGGAGTCAGAACAAAACTGCCTATAATGTGAACCATACCTTTCTGGTAGTATGAGGGAATCTTTAATTTCATTTTAGGCGACACATACTGGTATTCTATGTGTACAACTTTGGCAGATGGTGATGCAGAAAGCAAAGCATGAGTTTTGAAGTTTCCTGCAAACCATTTCCTCATCCCTCATCCTTCTCAATCTCACACACCCCATGTGTGGCAGGATTCTGGCTGCCCAGGCTTCCGCCATGACATCCAGTGGAGATCTGGGTTTTCCCCTGGCACCCTATTCACACAAATCCATCCTGTCTTTCATTCTTGGAAAGCCTTTTCTCTGGCAGAATTTAACTATGCAAGTAAAAAGTAAAAAATAAAACAACAAAAAACACACAAATAAAAACAAAAAAAGAAACAAAAAACTGTGCCAAATATAACTGTGACTGAAGCCTACAACTTCATGCACTCAGGGATAACAGTGTCACATGTTGAACTAAACAGTGAGTTAAAGCAGAGATGGCAAATACATGGTCCTCTCCATCCCTACCCATCTAAACATGGGAACTGATCTTACCATTCTTTTTATTAAGTTTGCATGAGGCTCCAGCTGCCTTTCTGAAACAACATTCCAAGAAGCTACTTCCAAATTATTTGAACTGACTCACAAACTAAAAACAATTTTTCTGAGTTAACATTTATCACAGCCATGTGTTATGTTTATACTTTAACAAGAGGCTTCTGATGGCAATGATCAAATCCAAATGAATGGATAGGAATGCTAAGCACGAAGACAAACTGATACTCCCACAAGAAAACTTAATGGAGAGCTTCTTAGTCGAGCTTTGCCAATCATATGAAATCCTAAAATAATTCTTCTGTGTAAGATTTTATAAGTAATTGATCTAAATAGTACAGGTATTCCTTCTACTACGCTCTTACGCAATATGCATTCTTCTGGGATACCATTTTTTACATTGTGTTATAGCTACCTGTTCTCATCTTCTTTTCTTTTTTGTTGGTGGATTCTGGGCAACTTGGAAATAGACTCCATGGGTTATCACTTTGTAGTATCCATGTTGGTATCCTCAGCACAGGACTTGGCATATTATAGTTGATCACAGAGGGTTGAATTTAGTTGAATAAAGTAGCCTTATGGAATGTAGTGGCTGGAAGGGATCTCACATCTGTCCAGCCTCCTCTCTATCTCACTTTACCGATGATAGGAACTAAAAGGCCTCACAAAACTGGCTTTATGTCCCTGTCTTCCAGTGACCTGAATGTAAACTTTCAACAAGGACTTCATGATTTGATTCCATCTAGCTCTTCAGTGTTACTTACCTCTCATCCCACTCTCAACCCCACTTACCTTGACCCTGGTCACACTGGCCTTATCTCTGTTTCTAATACATACTTAGCTATTTCCCAGTCCCAAGTCTTTAGGGTCTTTGTGTCTTCCTAGAAGGCTCTTCCTGATACTCTTCTCCTGTGTCAATCCCACTAGTCCCTTAGGATTCAGCTTAATATTCATTTCCTCCAAGTGGCCGTCCTCTGAAGCCTCAGTCCAAATTTGGTTTCTCAATGAATCCCTCAAGTTAATCTTTCTTTAAAACACCCTGTTCTAGGGGCACCTGAGTGGCTCAGTCGTTGAGCTCTGCCTTCAGCTCAGGTCATGGTCCCAAGGTCCTGGGATCGAGCCCCTCATCAGGCTCCTTGCTCAGGGAGGAGCCTGTTTCTCTTTCTCCCACTCCCCCTGCTTGTGTTCCCTCTCTTGCTGTTTCTCTGTCAAATAAATAAATAAAATAAAATAAAATAAACCCACCCTGTTCTAGGGGTGCCTGGGTGCCTGGGTGGCTCAGTCGTTGGGCATCTACCTTCAGCTCAGGTCATGATCCCCGGGGTCCTGGGATCGAGCCCTACATGGGGCTCCCTGCTCAGCGGGGATCCTGCTTTTCCCTCTGCCCCTTCCTGCAGCTCCCCCCTGCTTGTGCTCTCAATCTCTCTCTGTCAAATAAAATAAACAAAATCTTTAAAAAAAATAAAACACTGTTTTATTTTTCCTATCCATTCATTGGATCGACTATAATATGCCAAGTCCTGTGCTGAGGATACCAACATGGATACTACAAAGTGATAACCCATGGAGTCTATTTCCAAGTTGCCCAGAATCCATCAACAAAAAAGTGTTCTTGTTCTTGTTCTCATTCTTCACAATTCTCATTTTTCAACTATATATGTAATGTCTATTGCCATGATTAGATTATATGCTACATAAAGTCAAGGATATTTCTTTTCCACCATTGTATCCCCAGCATTTATTTCAGTGCCTGATGTTTAATAGGTACTCATTAAATTTTGCTGAAAAATTAGAATAGCAAGTTAATGTCACAACTATGGCTTGAAACTAAGATGTCTATTCTTCACCCGTTCTTACCCCATTAATGATATTCTTCTATGAAAATTTATAAATGTAAGTTGTATTAAAGAGTTCCATCATGAAGGAATGGTGGTTCTAAATTTCACCACCCAGTAGAGTACATTTTTTTTTTCGGATCTTTAATCTTTGATTTAATAACTAAAATAGTCCTTTTTGATAAGCCCCTGGAAGTTTACTTTATAAGAATTTATTTTAGGAGTTAAGTTTGGGCTAGTACTAATGTTAAGTTTCTCTTACCCAAACAGTATGAAAAATCCTCCATGACTACAACAGTAGTAAGCCCACACTGTACACAGCATGACGGCATATAAAGTTAATAGATGGAGAAGTTAAGTCTCAGCTTCATCACTTCCTTGCCTCCTTATACTGGATAAGTTTCTTAAATACTTCTGAGGCTCAATTTTCTTATCTGTATAAACAGAGGCTACTGATAATTCTTAACCCTTATTTAGCTCCTGTCTGTTCCATTCATTTCTCTATCCTACCTGAAACCTAGAACAAGATTTGTCTCACTAAGCATGTATTAATGAATAAATAACTTAGCATAGTGCATATGAAATAGGAAATGCCCAATGCATTCTGGCTGCTATTTCTAGTAGTAGTAGTAGTAGTAGTAGTAGTAGTAGTAGTAGTAGTAGTA
>NC_058411.1:78666903-78674403 GCF_002201575.2 Neomonachus schauinslandi
TAGTAGTAGTAGTAGTAGTAGTAGTAGTAGTAGTAGTAGTAGTAGTAGTATTTTGAATCTCTTTATCTCTACCATCTACATATCATACCAATTGCAGGGTCTCATACAAAGTAGGTCCCCACTAAATGGTGGTATGATGCACTAGAATGCTTTTGCCAATTCAAATGCTCCATAAAAGTTCAATGCATTTTCTTTAAGAAACACAACTCCACAGTGAAAACAACTGGATGCCCCACCTATGGAGGCTGGCTCTGACATAGTGTATTTGAAGACTTTTGGTAATTATTCTCTTTAATTTTCTTAATTCTACTCTAATTCAGTATTATAAGAAACAAAACAGATAAACATGGGGGAGGGGGAAGAGAGGCAAACCAAGAAACAGACTCTTAACTGTAGAGAACAACCTGAGGGTTGCTGGAGAGAGGTGGGCAGGGGGATGGTTGAAATAGGTGATGGGTATTAAGGAGGACACTTGTGATGAGCACTGGGTGTTGTATGTAAGTGAGGAATCACTAAATTCTACACCTGAAACTAATGTTACACTGCATGTTAACTAACTGGAATTTAAATAAAAACTTGAAGAAAAAATAAAACAAATAGAAGGAACTTTGCATTAAAGATTTTCTGAAAAAAAAATTACAAAAAATCTGATCCATATATCAGCATGGCATAGTCCAGTGTGATGGGGTTCAGGGTGGGCCACCCCAAAATATGCCACTTTGGTATATTGATTATTTTGAATTAAAGTTACTTAAGAAACAGCTGGTGCAAGAGGAACACTCTGACCTTCCTCTGTCTGTCTGAAATTAGGAAATAAATTCCCCCTTTGAAGGGTGCCCTCCCTGCACCAGGAGGGTAAAAGGCACCCTTATTACCACACACAGGGAAGTCAGGGCTAGGAAGTTGCATAAAGAAACCTTGTTACTTCATTATTTTGCTACACCAAGCTCAAACCTTTTTGTCTTGTCAACTCTTTAGAAATTTTTTCTTTGTCTATAAGGTATGAAAGCTGCCTGCTTTGGTCAGTTCTTTGAATTTTATATCTCTATGAGCACACACAAAAGTAAAATTTGTTTTTTTCTGCTGTTAAAAAAATAAAAACAATAGAATATAATCAATAAACCTCTTTCACAGTATTTTTTTCAAAATATGGACAAATACACATACACTTTAATAAATAAGAACTGTATGAATATATGTTGGTCATATACACAAAAAAGTTGGGAATTTTTAAACATTATACATATAACTGACAAAAAGAGACCATTTTGTAGTTTGCAAGATGTTTTCAAGGGATTTCCCTATCCCTGCCACCCTATTTTTTTATCACTCTAGAGGAATCTTCTTTGTGATTTGTTACTTTATTATTTCAAGACTTATTATAGCCTCTTGGTAGAGGATTTTTTTTTTTTTTATTTCATCAAGGTACTGACCTACTAGTTCCTAAGTGTGAGTACTACCATATCTCAAAGCTATCTATAAATTATAAAAATTTGAAGCTATTAAATATTAAACATTATACATTTTGGTTGTCATTATCAAAAGATCATAATTGTATTTTATATGGTAGGAGCCATATGATGTTCATTCTTGTTACATAAACATCATGAATCTGAAAACAACATGAATGTGGCATAAACACATCAATTTCACAGAGGATAGGAGGGTTACTAAGTGGTTAAGAGCACAGTCATTGACATCAAAACTCTGTTTCCTCATCTGTAAAATGGAGATAATTAACAGTAACTATTTGACAGAATTGATGTGAAGATTCAATGAAATAATGCATGTAAAGCATTTAGCATATTGCTTGGCTTATTTTAACACAAAGTAAATGTTAACTTCACAATCCTGCATGGGGAAGTGAGGGGGTGTGAAATACATTTTGTGGTGTAAAGTATAATGAGTGCTGCAAAATCCAAGAGCAGAGACATGAGGAGGGGTCATCACTTCTTTCCAAATCCATCTGTGAATATTTGTGGAAGAGAGAAGACTCCCAGGTAATGGAGTGGGTCTGGCCAACTAGAAAGGTCAGGAGGCTCAAAACCTGGCAGAAGATTGGAATGGGGATTGGGAGGAAAGACGGCACATTTTTAAAAAAATGTGCCATGGGATTTGATGCTTGTGAAGTGAAAATACTCCCTTGTTATAAGTTATCAGTGGCTGCTGTTGATTTGAAATTTTGTGACAAGCCAAGATGTTGCTACAGTCAGATGTTGATCTACAGAGGCAATGGGTCCAACTTCTGGAGAATGTTTTTTTCCTATCTGGCAGTAATTTAAACAGTGTGAAAACCTGTGCAAATGCTCTTTTGGGTCATTATACTCCTGTGCCTCATCGATAATATATTTGGAGCTGGTAACACTGTTAAATTTATTTGTTTTTCACAAATCATTTTTGAAAATGTCCACACTTTATCAAGGCGGTTCCTTAAATCTAACGTATTTATCATATGGAATTTTATTTATTAAATTTTATTTGCTGTCAAAAGAGGCAGACATGAATACAATGTTTAAAAAGATGTCTATTGATGTGAGAAAAAAAAAAAAAGTAAGTCCTGAGGTGGAAGCTCAGTGAGTTGGAGAAATGTAAGCGTCCCCCACATTTAATCTTCACATGACAAAATGCATTATGGTCAAAACAGGATCATCTCTAAATCAAAGCTTTCTAACATTCTAAAACCTGCACTGTGTAAGCCTATGCTTTCAGTTAGGCCTTTTTTTTTTTCCCCCCTTTCCGTGAGCAACCATTTTGTCATAAATGCTAGTAGGTCATTGTAAGCCTCTTCTTTCTTACAACACTCTTTCATACGTGGTTATTTCAGATACATTAAAGCCAATTATAATTACCTTCGCTATCTAAAACAACACCTCCTTATGCAAGGAGGATGTGATATACGGGGTGCAACATACACTGGTGTCAAAAGCAAGTTATTTTCATCAGACAATTATAGTTGTCTTTGACATCAGGCCTACATTTCCCACCAATTAGTACAAACTGCAGGGTGCAATGCTAGAATTCTGCAGTGCTAGCAGCTAGTGGTACTGAGTGGAATTTAGGACATTTAAATACTGTACGGTCCAATAAATATTCTGCTTTAACTTCAGTTGGTTCAAATCAATAGTCTGTGTTGTCTGTGTATCATTTTTCCTCAGCAAGAATGTATGGATTTTATTTTTTGTTGGGGTATTAATTCTTCTTGTCAATAAAGTGCTTAATTTTCATTTTCACTCTGTGTCTCTCACTGAACTATTTATCAGGCCAAGCTCGCCATGCTAGTGGCATAGTGATGGAGGTCAGCGGAGGACTTGTGTAGGAAAGAAATGCTCAGGTGTGAATAATAAAGCTGGCTGCTGCTTCTTCCTCTTTTTCTTCCTCCCCTCCTTCTTCCCCTTCTTCTTCCGGCATCCTGATTAATTGTACAATTATTTGTTATTCTTTAAAATTATTCAATTGCTGCAGCAAAGCAGTGTAAATAAGCTAAAAAGGGTGTTGGTAGAATTTTTAAGGACTTTATTTCTCAGTTGAGAAATGTATCGATGAAAATATATGTGACTCTATGATGCCAGGACCATGGGATAGGAAGTGGATGTATAGAAGGCCCATCAGTTATTTTTCCTACTTGGCACCTAGAAGCTAGACTAAATGAAATTGACTAAACTGATCAGCCATTTTTGGGGTCTCTAAACTAGTATTTGTGCCCCATCAGTTTCCAGCCCAGTGTTAGATAGTATAGCAGGAACAGTATATGACAGATCTATGCCTTCAAGTGGCTTAATCTCAAATGCAGTTGTCTTGGTTTATGTCACTTATGAGACTTAAGTATTTTTTTTAACTTTCAGGATTTTAAGTATGATATAGTCAGTTATTTTATTTTAGATTTTGTTTTTAGAATTCAAGTATTGTCATTTAAGTTAAATCTCTTGGGACTTTTGTAAAAAAGTATGCAGAAGAAAGGGATAAAGACATTTGCCTCTTTTAATTGTGACCTAATTCCCCTTCTCAAATACTGAGCATATGGGGCTGTCCAAAATTATTCTTTCTAAAAAATAAATGTAATTTTAAAACTCAATAGGATAGAGTACCATTAGGAGGCATTTTAATGCATGAACAGTGGGATCTGTTGCAGTCATCAAAGATTATAGGTGGGGCACAGAGCCCCCAGTAAGAGTCCAATGCAGACTTAGACAGTCCATCTCCCCTTCTCAGACTCAGAGACCACATTCATTCTTCCTGAGCTCTTTCTGCTCTTTTCCTCAAAGAACTTTATATGTATTCTGGAAAGAATGCCATACGAATAGAGCATTGGGCATGCACTAAAAATGAGAGATGGAAAGATACAGTGGGCCACAGATGGGGTACTAGTGATTTGTTCATGTATTCATTCAACATTTATTGAGAAGCTACTGTGAGTTTGACAAAGTATGGGTGGATCAGAAATGGATCCTGACCTCAAGAATTTGTGGTTTAGGGCATCTGAGACAACATATAGATAACAGCCATACCATGTGTGATTAGTGCTACCAGAAAGCCACAGAGGAAACACTACAGAAGTGTTCAGAAGAGAAGGAGGATACTTGAATGGAGAGTCATATAATTAGCCATTCGATTCCTTTTCTGAGTGACTTTTGAACTAGTCTCTTGGTGTTTCAGTTTTTCTCAACTGCAAAATTGGGGAAAGATACCCGTTTTTAAATACGAAATGCTATACATGAATAACTGTGAGTTTCTCTGCATTGGAGTGTTAAGGTATTGTATTTCTAGCAAATGGACCGCTTTCAGTGGCTGCAAAATATAACTATCTATGGGGAATGCAGTTATAACTGCTCAGTAATAGTTCTTACTAGTCCACTTTGGGTGAAGTCAGCCCAGGCAGGAGGATGTCATCCCTCTAATTTGTCGTGTAATGCATAATGAAAACTACTAGCAGACTAACCTCAGAGACAAAGGCCCTACACTCATCTTAGTTAAGCAAGCCAGAGGAATGGCCTCTCTTCTGGAGGCTGGTGTCAGGGGTACCATGGTCAGCTACTTTTTTTCTCCCTAGCATAAGAGGAAGCAGATGCCATCATGTGATTCAAACTTTACTTGTTATAATTATTTCCAGCATCACTCAGTTCCCCAAACCTACATGAGCACCTAACCAAGCACTGCACTTAAGAATTAAAAGCATCATAAAATGCAGCTTATGCGTCTATTACACACTTCACCATGATGCATGGTCAAAAAGACCTCTCCTAGTGACAGTTGCCCTGAACACAGCAGCCCCTCCGAGCGGGGGAATGCGGTATCTTCATGAGGCAAACTACAACTGCAACTTTATTACCATTTTAGCTCTTCCTCAAATTTTCCTTCCCCCGGAATACTCTTAGAGAATTTCATCACTGCAACAGCTTCTTTTCGAGTGGCACTGAGTGTATCTTTCCAATGGTGCATGGAGGATATAAGCTCATAACACCCATTAGCATTAATGGGAGTTATCCGCGTAAATCCCCTCACATCGATTAGAGAATAGGCCCCTTTTGATTTTAGAAATCTTTCCTGTGAGGATTTCCCCTGTGTCTAGTATGGGCATATAAATGGCCATTTTATTGTATTAAATATGTATCACATCCATCATTTTTAATGCTGTGCTGTGATGAAGGCTTCTCAGTTCTGGGATCAGTTCAGAAAATATTTAAACTTGGCAAGCTAAACAAGCCTCAGCTAAGAAAGCCTAAGGGCCCCATTCAGAGGAACATTATCTACCATTTATGCTTGATTTAAAACAACAACAACAACAACAACTGAAATTACTCAGGAAAAAAGTGTGGACAACATTGTTTTTGACTAAATTACAGGCTTTTAATATTCATTAGTGGTGACTTCTCCATTATTCAACCAAGAAAATCAGTACACAAACCAAGAGAGAGAAAGACATTGCTGCCTGAAATTCACAAACTGCTGGTGTTTGTTAACAACAAAATAATAACAACTACAAGAGGTCAACTTAGATTGTGACCTAAGGTGGTTGTGTTGAGTGGCCTCTACACAATCATCTCTTTCCCTGATTGTGAGATTCATGGAGAGATGCAGGGTAGAAAACAAATGAAATCCATATTTTTCCCCATTGGTGTTACATGGGTTGTAACTTTGCTACCGGAGAGCGGCTATTCACAAGACTCCTAAAGCAGAGGTAGTAAAACCTGTCTGTGTTGCAGATTGCAGGCATAATTGACCCAAGAAGGATTTTACCTAGCCCTTAGGTGACACACTGTCCTAAGTTAAACTCGCTCCCTATCACTCCCTATTGTTTATGCATCCCTCTCTTCACATGTTGCTCTGATTTGCCTGGGAAGTAGCTTTGGAGTCGGACCACATAGGTTTGATCCTAGCACCGTCCATGAAACATGTTTCACCCCACGTATGCTACTTAGACTCGCTGAACCTCAATTTCATTCCCTACAAAATGAGGAAATAATACATGTGTTGAAAGACTGTGGTCAGGCTCAAGTGAGATAATGTTAATGAAGCCCTAGTTCACCTTCTGGCACAGAGTGGTTGTTCAGTATATGGTAGACACTGTTATTAAGTCACCATGAGATTGTTATGAAAAGGGTGTGCAAACAAACTTGAGACTCTGTGCTGTCCCCGGGTCGGTCAATACTGTGGGTGGGATTCCTGGCCCTACTGCCTTCTACACAGAGGACACACACAAAACACCGCAGGTGTTCATGGAATGAAGCCCATATCCCAGCTTTTCCTGTGCACACTTACATTTCACACAGTACAGAAAGGAACAGAAATACCACCTCCTTAGCATATATCTCTGACCACATACTCTTTAGGGATGTATGTCCTTATTTCATATGTCCTTACAATACAGCTGCTCCATCCTTGAGGATGTGCCAATAGGAGCAACACAACATTGGTTCTGCAAGAAGCAAGAAGAGCTCTGGAATGCAGGCATGCCTGTCTGGCTCTCACTTCCTCTGTCGAGGAAACACCCAGTATGGCCAACAACGGCTGCCTGGATTTACTAGATAACACTTCGCATGATCAATAACACTTTGGCTGGACATCGGCATATTCATTGAGGAGGTTAATGTGTGATTTGAAGTTCGTGTTTCTTAAATAGGTCTTAGCTTGTTCATCTTTTCTTTTCCATCCATTTTCTTCATGCTCAGACTTACCTTGGGTGTTTAAGAGAAATTTGACCTACTAATTCTTCTTCCAGACCCCTCCCAATATTGTCTGACCCCTTGCTGAATTAATTGACTCCCTTTTTAATCAGCTGGTCAAGAAAATATCTTCTTCATTCTTCCTTTCTCTTTCCTTTTTTTTTTTAGAGAAGTATATTCAATTCACACTTAAGCATATTTCAAGCTCTAGCATCATCATGTACTTAAAAATCTCCCTTGCCCTTTTCAGACCCTTATTCCCTTCAAGGCTTTTACAATGAAAGGAAACTTCCCACCATGTCCAGCAAGTCATACCAGACAGCATTACGTAGTGGAAATT